>NC_141535.1:230632500-230762500 GCF_021556685.1 Rattus norvegicus | reverse complement strand
GAAATTTCCTTCTATTCAATTTTGTCTTAGAATCTTTAACTTCTCACCATCACATCAATCTGAATATTATTAATAAGCTTAACAACTACTGCTATAGAATTCACAACTATGGCTTTTGTGATTTTTTAACGTGCATTTGGCTGTATGAGTTCGAAATATCTTATTGGTAAGTTATGTTAATATAAGTATTTATATTCTTTGCATGGTTAGAGTTAAGTCTTACAGCCTTTTATATTAATGTAACTTAGTAACCCAGTTGAGTATCTATGTGGTGCCATCGATTTATTGACTTCCTTATATTTTGTGGTCCTTGTGACCAAACTCAGGTCTCTGGGATGACAGGCAAAATGCTCTATTGTTGCTGATTACCCTCAGTCATTTTCTGTTTCCTGTATTCTTTTTCCTCCAGTATCTAATGTTAAGTGTTTGCCCACAGTTGATGGTTTGTTCAATTTCCCTCTTTACAAGTCAGTTAATCTCCTTAATATTTTTAAAATTATTCTAAAGTGTCATTATTTTTACTCCAAATACTTTAATAATTCTGCCAATTCATGCAGTCGCAATCTAATCTCTTCCATAATCTCCTGTTTATTAAAATAAGTGAATCCTTTCATTTTCATGCAATTCAGAGCGGTTATCTTTTTTGGCAGCAGTTTCCTTTGAGATAATGATCTTCATCTGGCTTTGGCTTGCCTCCCTTATTAAAGCTTATTGGTTCTAGATAGCTGTGCATGTTTACTCTCGTTAGAACCAAAACATCTCTCTCTGGCCCGCTTCTGATCCCCACAATCATAAATGTTGATTTTATTTTATTTTTAACCTCCTCCTCTCTCCCCCTCTGAGTTCAATTTAAAACTTCTATCAGTTATTTGACAAAGGATTTTGCAGCTCTGCTCAATGAAGTCTGCCTTCTGGCTTGCCCTAGGAAAATGAATAATACCAAGGACAATAAATGATAATATTTGGGACTGTTTCGGTATCTGTCGAACTGACTTTATTTGGTACAGTACTGTTCTGCTAAGTTACAGTGCATTTTCCCAACGTGGACTGATTTTATTTGATCTGCCACTCAGTCCATGAATATAGCTGTTTTGGTGAGAAGAGAGTACGGCTATTTTAATGACGGCCCACATCCTCTATCTATAAAGTTGTCTTTATATTTGTGAGTGTTGAGCCACAATTGCAGATGATTCTTCAGAGACACATTCTTTAAGATGAAAAATTCTGAGGTTTCTATTTTCTAACTTGAGCTAAAAACATAGCAACAACAGTTCTTTTAGAATGCTGAACTCAGCATGAAAGCTTAAAAAATTTTTATTCAAAGAAGTAATATGCCATTATTGGAAATGTATATGAATAAAAAGAAGCCTATCAGCATTGGTAGAATGCCATTAATGGAAAAGTTTATGAGTTTTTTAAAAGTTACAAACACAAATTCTGTGACTCATGTTTGAGAGAATAACCAGGAATCCTCACACAAAGTTAAGACCATTCCATGGGTCATTTCTTAGGAAAAAATCTCTTGTCACCATTATCTTAGGATTTGGTTATTGGGTTAACACAATAGCCATCATTTAATTTGCTTACCTGTGTGCCCATGGATTACATTTAGCCAGATGGTTCTTCAGTATTACCTGTAACACGGACAGGGAAGTCCAGAGTCTCTTTCTAGGCTTCTTGCATTTGTCAGCGGGGAAGTTAGTATAATCCGTGGTCTAGAAGGTGTTGGCCTCTCATGTTGCAGACATCTGCATAGCTATTGCATTTCTGTCTAACTCAGTGGCAGGACCCAAACAGAAGCACTCAGTGAGTCACCAAAAAAGCTGTCTCTCTGTCCAAGACATCTGTGGAGAGCTACAGGGCTTCACTCGCGCTCCAGGCAGGGTCACAGAAGGAAGCATTGTCTCATCTCTCTATGAGTAAAGGTCAAGTCACTATGAGTGAAGACGTTGTAGAATTCAAGAGGTCATGGTAGTTATTTGGGGAAAACATTGCCACCTCTATTATTCACGTACTGTCCTTTATAGCCTTGATTACATCTGTAGAAGACTCGAGAGAAACTGCAGACTGACAAAGCCCTCACGCATGCCTATTTGTCAGGTTTTCTCTTTTTCAGTGTATTCCTGAGAAAGTACATATCTCTTAAACAGTATAATCTTCTTTATAAAATTTTAATAAAACTTATACACTCGAAAGAGCGTTCTAAGCAAATATCTCAGTCCTTCATTTGAGTAAATCACTAGTAGAAAGATAAAATAAACAAATACACAAATAATAACAGTGAGGAAAATATCCTACTCCCAGCACCCCTGGGTTTCTTGTAGTTTTTTTTTTTTAATTCTAGGTCTGAAAGCCCATGAGAATTTCTGCTTCCATGTGTTATTGAAATATTTCATCCCAATCTGGGGTATCTACTCCACCTTTAACCATTTAGTTCAAGGGTGAAAACACGCAGAACCTTTATATCTATGATATGCCTTAATCAGCACAAGAACTGGGCAGATATCGATCCTTTATTGATTATATCAATTTCCCAGCCAATAATCCCATTATATAATTTGCTGCGTTTCATTTGGGCTGCTCATAAATTCAATTAGAAAATCTACATGACCATATATTAAGATTTTTACCTCATAGAAACTTCTCTGTTCACCTGCTTTTCCCTCACCTCCATGTTCAACTCCAACTCCAAGCCCAGGAACACTAAACCACTGCCTATGTCTCTTATGCCTAGATATTGGCTGTCAGCATCTTTATGCACTTATCAGGGATAACTCGGGGGACAAGTCCACATACCATCACCCGGGTCTCGGAGAGGTTTACTGGAGCAACCAGTATTAAGCAAAAGACCAAACACCAACATCCATGTTAGCATGTCTTAGGAAAACAGCCTTAAGAGCCCTAAAACATTTGTTTTAACATTTTGTATCTATTTTATGGATTCTGTTTTGCTGCAAAAGTTTGAAAGAACTAATATCAATTAAACATACACTACGTATTTCTTCAATTTTGTATGTATGTGTTTTCTTTTTCTGTTTTTCTAAAGTACTGTTTTAATTTTTTCCTTTTTTATTAGATATATTTCTTTACATACATTTCAAATGTTATCCCCTTTTCTGGTTTCCTGTCCATAAGCCCCTATCCCTTCCCCTTCCCCTTCCCCCATACAGATGTTCCCCCCAATCATCCCCTTTACCACCCCCACCTTCCCCTGCACTGAGGGGTCCAACCTTGGCAGGACCAAGAGCTTCCCCTTCCACTGGTGCCCCAACAAGACCTTCCTCTGCTACATATGCAGTGGAGCCCTGGGTCAGTCCATGTACAGTCTTTCGGTAGTGGTTTAGTTCCTGGAAGCTCTGGTTGGTTGGCATTGTTGTTCTTATGGGTTTACAAGCTCCTTCAAATCTTTCAATCCTTCCTCTAATTCCCCCCAAGGGGGCCCTGTTCTCAGTTCAGTGGTTTGTTGCTAGCATTGACCTCTGTATTGGACACGCTCTGGATGTGTCTCTCAGGAGAGATCTATATCTGGTCCCTTTCACCATACGCTTTTTCGCTTCATCAATCTTATCTGGTTTTGGTGGCTGTATATATATATGGGCCACATGAGGGGCAGACTCTGAATGACCATTCTTTCAACTGCTGCTCTAAACTTTGCTTCCATATCCCCTCCTATGGATATTATTTCCCCCTTTTAAGAAGGAGTGAGAGCATCCGCATTTTGGTCATCCTTCTTCTTGAGTTTCCTGTGGCCTGTGGATTACATCTTGGGTAATTCGAGCTTTTGGGCTAATATCCACTTATCAATGAGTGCATAACAAGTGTGTTTTTCTGTGATTGTGTTACCTCACTCAGGATGATATTTTCTAGTTCATTCCATTTGCCTATGAATTTCATGAAGTCATTGTTTTTGATAGCTGAGCAGTACTCCATTGTGTAAATGTACCACGTTTTTTGAATCCACTCTTCTGCTGAAGAACATCTGGCTATTATAATTAAGGCTGCTTTGAACATAATGGAGCATGTGTCTTTGATGTATGTTGGAGCATCTTTTGGGTATATGCCCAAGAGAGGTCTAGCTATACATCTCTCTCTCTCTCTTTTTTTTTAATGTAAGTGTTAGATTTATTAGAATTACTTACATGCTGTGGTCTGGCTAGTTCAACAATGGCTGCCTCCTAGTGGAAAGTCCAATAATCTAATAATCTTTCAGTTCATGAGGTTGGATCTCAGCTTGTCTACATTTATTGGAATCTAGAAATAGGTTCTAATGCCAATGAAGAAATGAAGGGGTGAGAGCAAGCAGTCATAAAGCAAAGACTTCTCCTTCCACATCCTTTTACATAGGCTCCACAGAAGATGTGTCCCAGATTTAGTGTGGGTCGAGGAACACAAATGATCCAAATTTAGGAAGGTCTTCCACCTCAAATAATCCAATGAATAAAAATCCCCCTCAAGTTGTCAGCTACTTGGTTTTTAGTTAATTCCAGATGTAAGCAACTTCACAACCAAGAGTAATGATCAAAAGACAGTATGCTCTCTAAATTTCTTCTCCAAGTAGACTGGATCAAGTGAAAGCTGCTACCGTTTACATTTTCTAAAATGATTGAGGTTGGAGATTGTCCAGTTCTGACCCTTAAAATTGTGCAAAGTCACTATTTGTGTGTCACAGTAGCTATGTATAAGTATCGTATATCTTTTTAGATTATTTAACAAATTATAGTTAAATGTCAGACACCAGACTGTCTGATTCATGGGAGTGATGTTCCCATCATTGTCACAAGAATGCCTGATATAAATAACTTGAAAGGAAGAAAAACTTATTTTGCCTTCCAGTTCCAGAGATTTTAGGCTATGGCTCATTGGCTCCATGATGCGTGGGTCTGTGGTGGAGCAAAATCATGATTTGGAAGAACAAGACAGAAAAAACAATGACTTCTTGTATTGTGATGGTAAATACTGATTGTCGATGTGTGTAGATCTAGAACAACCTCTGAGGATGCCCTGAGTCATTTTCTCCATTAGGTCCATCCAGTCAGAGAAATCAGTCCCTAATGTAGGCAGCCCCATTCCATGGGCTTGGTTCTCAGATCACAGAACAATGGAAAATGGATTATAGCCAAAGCCCTAGGAGGAGGCAGCCAAAATAAGCATGGTCTCCTTCTGCTTCTTGATTGGAGGGGACAATGTGACCAGCTTCCTCCATTATGTCCCTGACATGGTAGGTTGTGTTGTGCTCTGGAATAGTGTGACAAAATCAGCATTCCCTTATGTTATTTTTGCCAAGGAATTTTATCATAGCAACAAGAAAATTATCCAACATGCTTATGGAAGGTGGGACGGCCCTAAAATCATCTTGCATTCACCAGGGCAACAACAACAATTGTTTGGGACCAACTTATGTAGCGATTCTTATTTCCTCAGAATTTCTTAAATTTACTTAAAATAAAACTCAGAAAATGGTATAATTTCAATGTGTTTTCATAACATATAAAATACGGAGAACTATTAGAGTGTGTTGTCTGAAATGCATACATATTTAAAGCTACTTCATATTATGGACATACCATGCAGTTGCAAATATTCAATACAGTAGATAACTTGTGGAATTGTGTCGCTCATCATGTTCTAATAGTTCATGTAACTGTGGAAACTCAAGTTCTCCATTTTAACCCTCAGAGTATTTGCCATAAGAACACAAACAAGGACGGATGTTGAGATTTGCAGGGCTGCGGTGGCAGCTCACTCGACACAAGTTATCTCAGCTTTGGATTATAGCCAAAGCCCTAGGAGGAGGCAGCCAAAACAGACAAACATAATTCTGTTGGCCTGACTCTCAGGAATTCAGTGAGAGCCAATTCGTCGTTATTTCAGGCAGTGTTCCATCAGGCTACATCCGTGCTCTCTACGAGCAACAGTGAAGGGACACCTCATAGAGTCAGAGGTGTAGAAAGAGAGAGCATTGACGGATATTTGCATGCGTTGCGACCCTGATGCATATATGATAAGTGTTAGACAATTTACACCTACATGAATCTTTACATTTGCTGGTGAAGTTAGTGAGCCTCATTTGGTCACTGTTATATATCCGACATACATGACTCTAGAGATAGCTCAGGTCTGATGTCTTCTTTAGTTCCTATTGTCAACTTGTCCTAAAGTAGCTTTGGAAAAAAATAAACCCCAGCTGAGGATGTGTTCAGATTGGACTGGCCAGGGGCATTTCTGTGAGACTCTACCTTGACTGGTGTGGGAAGGTCCAGCCCACTGTGTAAGGAGTCATTCCTATGTAAATAGTCCTGGAATGGGTTTTTTCAAAACAGATCCCTGAATACAAATCAAAGAGCAAGCCCATTTGTTCTCTTCCAAGGTTTCTGTTCCAGGCTTCTGCCTTGAGTTCCTGTCATGACTTTCCTTGACAGTGGATTGTAACCGGAAGTATAAATTAGAAAAACAAAACAAAACAAACTTTCACACCAAGTTGCTGTTATCCATGGGATTTTATCAAAGCAGCAGCAAAGTGAACTAGAATACCTCCCAACTTTACAATTATAATTACGTTGTTTATTCCCCTCAGAAGACAAGATGTAGATGTCATGAGGGCTCTATAGTCACAGGATGATGCCTGAAACCTTTATACCTAAAGAGATCCAAACACTACAGGATTCTTAACACTTGAGACAAAACAAAGGTCCAAGATTATTTATGTTTAAAATAAAACTATACAACACAGCTCAACTACCAGAGGATAAAAATGGTTAAGTTTCCTCAAAATAGTGATTGAATTCAGAATAGTAGAAAGAGTAGGAGGAGGAGGAGGAGGAGGAGGAGGAGGAGGAGGAGGAGGAGGAGGAGGAGAGGGGGAAGGGGAGGAGAGGGGGAGGGGGAGGGGACAGACAGAGGGAGGGAGGGATAGAGGGAGGGAGGGAGAAAGTGAGTAAATGTCTACAGTAGTAGAATACAAATTTGTTTCTATGAGACATAAACAATTAAGGTGTCATCCGACCTTAGCCCCAAGCCTGCCAGCTTCAGGCTGGGAGTTCCTGGCTGTTTTCAGCTATTGCTGAATTCTCTCTTTCAGTCTCATTCCATCACTGATTTCTTGTTCTCAGCACTGCTCACTACGTTAAAAGTGCTGAAGAGGGCCATTGTCTGTTTTAGGCTCCAAATAGCTAACAGTGGGCATTTCAAGTGTTCTTTAAAGTTTCTTATATTTTTATTCAGGAGTGCAATTATATCACATATCCACAGCGATAAAATAAAACAATATAAAATAAATAAAATGAAAGCGAGCATGGCGATGCCTCCGTTTGAGGAAGTTGCACAGGCATGGAAATGTTTCCCCCTTTACGGTGACGCATATTGACTCTAAGGACAATTCTGTTTTTATTTCCAGAAACAAAAGCACTATCAACCAACTAATATGAGTCACAGTTCTACCATCAATGTATATAACATTTTTGCAAATTAAGTCATTTTACATTCCTTTATTACATTTCTTACATGTTTCCCACATGACACATTTTAGTACATATATTCATACAAAGATATTTTAAATGGCATGGGGTTTTACTGAAGTGAATGGATAGGTTCTACATGTTTCAAACAGAAACGCATAGTGCAAATTTGACGTTTAGACTGTCCCCCACTTAAAAACCTCCCCAGATTAGGCATGTGGAATAGATGACTACCAAGACATCAGCATTTATTCATTGTTTACTAAATGTTAACATCCTCAGCACAAAGGGCATTTATCTTGTTTATGGTAGATAAACTCCACTCAGATCAAGGCTTCTGTACTGTGGCAATGCTAGGAATGTACAATGAATATGGTCTTTGCAAACCAGTATACCTGACTTGCCTCACTGTTCCTAATACTGGACGCTGGATGAAGAAGATCCTTTTTTAACTTTTATTGACAGTATACAATAGGTTCTTAGGGTGACGTGCCACATATATCATTTGGAATTTCCTAGTCCTTTGTTTTTAAATTTGTCTCTGTCTTAAATATGATGTCGCTTATTCATCCCATCACTCTGACAGATGGCAGTTAATCAGATCTGAACTGAAGGAAAAGGAGTCTCAGAACATTCTGGCAATTTCAAAAATGTACCTAAGGCGGCATAGTTAGAATGTGGTACTGGATCTTTGAATGCATGGCCAACTCTATCATGGCCAATACCCTCCCTCTGATGTTCTGCTGCCGTGGTTTAAGTTAGTGTGAGTCATCAAGCATCATCTCCTGCTTTTAAGAATTAAAAATAAATAACACTTTCACAGTGCTGTGAATTAGGTTTCAGACAATGCAAACCCATCATATAAAACATATTCCATAAATGTTCTACATAATTCCTAACTAGAGTTGCTGAAGACCTATGCTTATTAAGTGATCAAGTAACATATATGTAAAATGCATTTCATAACAAGTATGCCTAACAATGTGCCTATCAGTGTTTTCTTCTCCGATATACCTGTAGTAACTGCAAAAAAATTTGTACGATGTTTTGATTTTAAAAAGGACAAACTCCTTCAAATATATTTGTAATACATAAGCTTTAAAATTATAAAAAAATCTAACCACTTTATAGGCATAAAACAGGTTCAAGACCACAAATAAATTATATATTTTAAACTGCTGAAATATGAAAAAACTAAAAGGAAATTCCTATTTTCATGGAGGGATTTGTCAAACTGTCTTTTGAACCAGAAGGAACCTGCTAAGCTTATTTTTCTCTCAATTTGCTACTCCTTAATCACTCAGGTGATGCTTACCATTGTCACACAGTTCACTGCACAGATAGCTCATTAGCCTCATGGAAATGATAAATTATACTCCAATTGGTTGAACATTTGGTGTTTCTTTTAAGCCACACCCTTTGGAATGCGCTTTTCTGTTTTTCTCTTGAAAAACTATTCTCTGAAGGCTGACATATTCTAATATAGGTCTCATATCACTTAGATTTTCCTCTTCTTTGGTAACTGAAAACAAGATGAACAAATTAAATCTCCCCACTGCAAGGGTAAGATTCACCATTTGTAGTTAAAATGGAGCATGACATAGGAAAAGCCAGAGTACTGAGAGGAGATGGTACACAGCTTAGTGTGGTCATTGGCCAGTGTAGCCTATCAGGGGGACATTTGACAAGTATGCACAACCTGGGCAGATAAGAAGTCAACAACCAAAACTCTGAAATAGAACATTAATTGGAATTGGTTGCTGGTATTGAAAATATGAGATAATACAAAGACCTGTGCCTTCTCTGGTCTTGGAAAGCTCTTGATAACACCTTTTGTAATACTTTTTGTTTGGATGAGGCCAGAGTTCTTCAGAACAAAAATACCTTCCTCTCAAAATGTCTTTGACCATGGATTCCATTCAATCAATTGAAGATATACATCATAAACCATGAATACACAATGTAGAAATTATAGGGCCCAGTCGTAGAACCTGTTCTTATAAAGGCAAAAGGACTCTAAGAATAACACTAAAAATATCAGTTAAAGATAAGACAGTAGAAGACAATACCTTCAAGGAAGTACATTTCATTTATTTTCTATGGCTTACAAACCCACTTATATCCATACAGAAGTATGTTGTTTATATGTTTGGGTCACTAGATCATAGATGATCTAAAGTCAAACAATAGATTTTGTTTAATCTCCCTTTGTACTACATATTTTGACTGAATAGGATACAAATTCAATAAACATTCATTGAAGACATATTGAGCTGTCAAGGTGAGTGTCTAAGTATGGTCTAAAGGAAAAGTTTCCAAGGTAATTTGACTTTGAGGCAGAATATTAATGGGTCATCTCTGATCCCTTCCTTGTGATTTCTCCAGAAAACCATGTGCCTGAGTACACCCTTTTCCTATTACTTACAAATTACTACAATTTCAATTTTAAGGGTCTGGTAGGTTATCTATAAAATAGTATATATATATATATATATGTATATATATATATATGATATGAGTGTTATTTTTTATTTTAATTTTAATTCCAAACTACATTGGATATGTAGACAAAATAAGTATTCCACTTTAAAAGGCTGCTGAGAGAATTGGAAGGGTCATATTTTTATCTTATTTACTATTTTTTCCCATAGCATTTTTGAAAATAACAATCCCACTTAATTATTGGACTTTTCAGTTGCCTGTGAAAGAAGGCTTTAGAGTCACAAGATATGTTCTCTCTTCTGACCCTTTATCCTATCTTCTCATTCCTGTTTCTAGGAAAATGTTTCCCACCTTTCTAATGCTGTTACTCTTTAATACAGTTCCCCATGTTGTGGTGACCTCCAAACATACAATTATTTTTGTTGCTACTTCATAACTGTAATTTTGTTACTATTCTGAATCATAATGTAAATATTTTTGGTGATAGAGGTTTGCCAAAGGGGTCACAACCCACAAGTTGAGAACCACTGCTCTAGGGTAATTTTTTTCAATGGTTGACTCTACCACTTTCTTTATACTCTCCATGAATTAAAACAATAGCCACTTGAAAGAGTAAAGGTTGTCGGCTTAAGAAATCGTTTACATAGATTTAAAGCACGGAGTTTAATTAGAAATGTTAGCATTTAGAGCCATTTGATTCATTAACCACAGTGATAAGAATATTAAATAAATTAACTTATCTGTTCTTCCTTAAGAACATATGAGGCAGGCACCACAAGGAGTTGTAATAAATGAGAGAAGTTGCTTCTCTTTACTCATACAGCTTGCTAAGCAGTAAAATTACTCCTGAGCCATGAGAAACCTCTCAGGTGGGGGTGGTTTCAGGTTAATTAACAGACAGACTGGAGTTCTTGTTGCTTGCTTCTGGTCTTCACTTAGCATGAGAGTGAACCCAGCTTGACATTCCTCCTGCTCTATCTTGATACCACTACCACGCTGTGTCGGGTAGAAGGTTCTGTGGGCTCTCACCCATCCCTCCGTTCACATATTGACAGTGTCTACATGACAGTAGCTACTTTGCTATTGGATAACTAACAGGACACAGAGTAAGACATTTCAGTGTTTTAACCTATTAAGTCACTTTTAAAAGAGCATTCTGTCGAGTGGGAGTAGAGGTGTTTCTCACTCTTTTGCCTGCTCTTGGGTCCCTTTTCTTCCTACTGGGTTATCTTATCTAGCCTGGATCTGAAGGTTTGTGCCTAGTCTTATTGCACCTTGTTATGCTGTGCTCTGTTGATATCCCTGGGAAATCTATACTTTTCTGAAGGGAAACAGAGGAGCAGTGGATGTGCAGGACAGGATAGGTTGCGGAACTGAGAGGAGGGGAAGGAAGGGATGCTGGAGTTGGAATGTATTATATGAAAGATGAATAAAGAAAGAGATAAAAAGGAGCATTCTGAAGGTGTAAAACTGTATTTTATACTTTAACTTCCAAATACATTTTCATGCCCAGTAGTTGGAAAAGAATAGCCATTCTAATATGAATAAGCATTTATATAAATGAACAAACTTGGAGTCTTATTAAATTTGGTATGTGATGTGCTTTATTTGCAAGTTTATATAGTATAGTTTATTAAATAAATAAAGAAAATACGGAGAGGAACTCCCTCTGAACTCCTTATCGACTGAAAAGTAGAACCTACAAGAGGAACTCAGTTACATGCCTGCTCCCTGGAAGTTCTATCAGTCAGAGAAAACTGACTCGATATACAAGACTAGAAGATGACAAGACACCCAAAACCTTATTAGAAACTTTCGACTTTCCCATTTATATTTCAAAGAACATATTTTCTTATCCCTATAGTCATCTGGCTATCCTGTTATAGCATAAGCCTTCCTTGCAGAGAAATACCAGAAGGGTTCAGTCACAAATCTAAATAAACTTCAGTTAGGCACCATGCATGCAGTAATAAAAGGTCACATTCCTCTAGTGTGAACTCTGCCTTTGTCTGTTTACCTCATTGCCCCAGCTGAAAGGCTCGACTGGATAGATATACCTTTGCATCTCTGTAATCCTGATTATGAACCAGGTCAAAGAACTCAAATGCCTGTAACATCCCATCACAAATTCCCTGATGCTTATTGGCATACACTAAAGATGATAGGCATCCACTACAAAAAAATAAAGATAATTTGGATTGTAAAACTTTAATAGTCCTAGACAGGATGGGTTCATTCTGTCTCTCCTAATGTCTCTCACAGCCTCTAATCAGTAATGTAGTGATTGTAATGGAGAGTTAAGAATAAATGCAAAAATTCTACCAGGTTATTATTTTATAAGAAATAGATATTTTTCTAATATCTAACATATAAATTACAACATGATGGATCTAGGTCTATGACATGATAATTTCATTTTACCAAAAAAAACCCAGTGGCTTAATGAGGAAAGTCTAAGATATTCTGTTATTGTACTGTTTTGAAAGTAGCTGGATGCTATGAAAGGTTAGGACAACGAACCATCCATCTCTCAGGCCTTCATTAGGTTACTTTAATTCCAGCTATTCACATGCATTTTTGATACATTTTTATACTAGGTAACCACTCCCAGACAATATTATGTATTTCTTATAATGACAAAAAACAGGGTACATAGGGAAGGGAGAGTGGTTCTGGAAAAAGTTGTGATATGATAAAAATCACCTTTTAAAATTCTCAAAGAACTAATAATACAATCAAATAAATATTAAATACTAAATTTAAATCTTAATAAAATGTTAAATAAACAGAAATAAAGGGATAAGAGGAAACAGAAAAGAAAAAGAAAAAGCTATGGTGATTTTAAAGTGGAGCCAAAACAGCTCTTCCAATGAGATACAAGTCCAGTTGACGGAAGAGATAAGGAAGGGATGGAAAATGACTTCTCTAATTTTGAACTGATCAGAGCGAAGAGGTATCTGTAGTATTCATTATGATAACAAAGACTCCTCAGTGAGGAATTTTCAGAAATGGAGCATGGAGAAGAAATGGAAAGTTATTATTTGGAATGGCTATGAAGAAAATAATTAGACATACAAACGGAGTTAATTATGTGGCAGCCAGGTGGATAAGGAATGACGGCATGGGAATGAAATGAGTGACGGAATGAGAGCAGAGATTAGACCATGGGAAATTATACAGAGCCACCATGATCCAGAGGACATCCTCAAGATGAGAAAGAAGTGCTGGTCAGTCCAGCACTGAGGGAAGGGCAACTGTGCTATTAAAACCAAGACAGGTGTTCAGTAGAGCAAGACCAGAGTGCCTAATGCAGGACTGGAATAAACAAGGAAAAGTATCCGTAAGTCTACATGAAGCAACAACGTGAGTGCCAATTACACTGAGGAGGGGGAGGACAGAGGTCATTGTGTGGTCACACAGACTCTTTTGAAGAGCTCTCAGTTTTGTGATTGCTATTGTTCCCTGTGAAAGAGAGTGAGAAAATGGAAGGTATTTTGACTGAAATGGAGGATAAAAGAAGTTTTCTGAGAGAAATTTAGTGAGAGCATCTCAAATATAAAATGACCAAACACAGAGAAGAAATTACTATAACAAGGGAGGAAAGGATACATAATATCTGAAGTAATGTCCTTGGAACATCACAACATCTGCTTCCTGCTCAAGCAGAGGTGTGGTTTTGCCAGCTTCAAAGAGCTTCTCTGTGTGGAGTTTAGCATTCTGGGGATTCCTCAGAGGGTGTTTGAATGCTAGGGCCCCGAGAGTTCATGTTGGTGGTGGTTGGTTGTTGGTTGCTGTTGACTGTGGTTTGTCAGAAGGAGAAACAATAAAAAACTTAGAGACCCTGAAGGTGAAGATCAAACTTGTTCAAATGAACTCATGTCCCTACTCAGCAGGAAGTAGTCTAACTAGAATGTCTCCCCCTTTTCCTCTATCTTTTTCCTCTCCTATCTAGCATTAAGTGGTTAAAAGGGTAGAAGAAAAGAGATGGAGAAGGGTGGAAGAAAGAACCCACAAATGAGCAAAAAAGAACAGCAACAGAAGAGTAGAGGAATGTACAAAAGTTTTGGCCTTAATAATAGGATACGAGGCCCCGATACATATACAGCAGAGGATGCCTGGTCTGGCTTCAGTGAGAGAAGATGCACCTAACCCTTGAGAGACTTGAGGCCCGAGAGAGTGGGGAAGCCTGGCAGGTGGTTGGGGATGGGGTTCATCTCTTGAGACAGGAGAGAAGAGGAATGGGATGAGGAACTATGAGAAGGTGGACTTGGAGGTGGATAAGGCCTGGACTTAAAAAAATACAAGAAAAGACTAAAATATTAAAAATGTTGAGGGCAAAGACTGAAGAAACGGTCATTCAGAGCCTGCCCCACATGTGGCCCATATATATACAGCCACCAAACTAGATAAGATTGATGAAGCTGAGAAGTGCATGCTGACTGGAACCACCTATAGACCTCTCCTGAGAGACACAGCCAGAACATGTCAAATACAGAGGCGAATGCTAGCAACAAACTGCTGAACTGAGAACGGGACCCCCTTGGGGGAAATCAGAGGAAAGATTGAAAGAGTTGAAGGAGCTTGCAAACCCATAAGAACAACAATGCCAACCAACCAGAGCTTCCAGGGATTAAACCACTACCGAAAGACTATGCATGGACTGACCCATGGCTCCAACTGCATATGTAGCAAAGGATGGCCTTGCTGAGCACCAATGGAAGGAGAATCCCTTGGTCCTGCCAAAGTTGGACCCCCAGTGTAGGGGAATGTTGGGGGGCGGCGATAAGGAGGGGTGGATGGGGGGAACACCCTGATAGAAGGGGAGAGAGGTTAGGGTCCTAGGGACAGGAAACCAGTAAAAGCATGCATACTTACATACTAACACATGTGTATATTATTACTTACTGTCTAACTTCAGGAATCTCCTATGTATGATACCTAATTGTCTTATAAAGCATTAAATTCTTAGTTGTTATCTTCTAGAGGCGGTGAGACCTGGGAGGATGGAGCCAATACATGAGGCAGAATAAAGTCTTACTCAATAGCCAACTTTATTCAGAGCATCAGACAATTTATATCCTAAGGGCTAAGAAAGGTCACCTGAGTAAAATTCTCATGAGTTCAAGCTGTAGACAATCACAAGAACAAGCCGCATGTGGCAAAACATGATTTTCCATAGAGGCATAAAAGCAAATATCAGACACTTGTACCGAATAGTCTGTAAGTAAACTCACTCCTATCTGACAAACCTTGGAGGAGCACGTAAGCACATTCTAAGAACAATTTCATGACTTGTTTTTAAAATTTTTATTAGACATATTTCTTTACTTACATTTCAAATGTTATTCCCCTTCCCGATTATGTCCATAATCGCCCATTCCCTCCCCTCCCCCATACAGGTATTCCTCCTATATATCCCCCTTACTACCTTTCCCATATTCAACTGCACTGGGGGTCCAACCTTGGCAGGACCAAGGGCTTCCCCTTTCACTAGTGCCCCGACAAGACTACTCTGCTACATATGCAGTTGGAGCCCTGGATCAGTCCATGTATAGTCTTTCAGTAGTGGTTTAGTCCCTAGGAGCTCTGGTTGGTTGGCATTGTTGTTTTTATGGGTTTGCAAGCTCCTTCAACTCTTTCAATCCTTCCTCTAATTCCCCCCAAGGGGTTCCTGTTCTCAGTTCAGTGGTTTGCTGCTAGCATTGACCTCTGTATTGTACATACTCTGGATGTGTGTCTCAGGAGAGATCTATATCCAGTTCCTTCCAGCATGCATTTTCTAGCTTCATCAGTCTCATCTAGTTTTGGTGGCTGTATATATATATGGACCACATGTGTGTCAAGTTCTGAATGGCCATTCCTTGAGTCACTGCTCTGAACTTTGCTTCCATATCCCCTCCTATGGATATTTTTCCCCTTTTAAGAAGGAGTGGGAGCATCTGAGGTCACAAGATTCTTGCTTCGTTGTCTTGTATTTTCTCACAATAACTCGGAATTCTCACATGACATAATTGTTGTTGGGCACTACTCTTCCTCCATGATCAAGATAATTCAAAAAACTGTTCTAGCATTATGTTATGAGCCTTTTGTTCCCAGTGGTTTTTATTGCCACGTGGCTAGTCCTGAAAACAAACCTAGAAGTAACATCATACTGAGATGCCAAATCTTTTAAATTCAGACTCCATTTTAGAAAACCTGACCTAAGTTTAAATTCAGGTAAACTAAGAGGCTAGTATCTAGCATTAGTTTCCAAGTTGCTTCCCCAACAAAACCCAATCCTAGCTCCAGTCTCTAGGCTAATCCCCAACAGGACCAAAGTCTCCAGGCTAAACCCTCAATAAGACCAGCATATCCAGGTTATTTCCCCAATAAACCTACACCCCAGGTTATAAGCCCACCCTCTGCTTAATGACCACCAATGCAGAAGGGAGCAGAAATTAAGTTTATGATGTGATTCCGAGCACCAGCCAATTATATTAAAGGCCACCATAGCTTTCCAAATAGATGCTTGCATTCATACTCCCTACTTACTGCTTACTATAAAGCTTTGCCCCATAGGTATCCAAGGATTCCCCCCAACCAAAACCATCTTGCATGCTTGTGGTGCATTGGGGGAGCCTGAGCTAGCTTGAAAAGAATAAAGACCATACTGTGAGTTGTATCAGATTGGCTCCTGTCTGTTTTGGGGGAATCACTAAAAATTCCCTGGCACCACAATACAAGCTGAACAAGTTATATTTAGGAATATTTGTATGACATAAATGCATGAAATAACATAACAGTGCAGGAAAAGAGGCCATAAATTTGAAGGAGAGGAAGGGATAAACGGGAAGATTTAAAGAGAGAAAGGGGAAGAAAAAATGTTGTAATTAAATTATAATCTAACATTTTTCAGGTTCAAAAATTAAAAACAAAAATTAAAGTTTTACCCCATCTCTTTTGCCTTTAAACAATCTTCACAAAGGTAAATGATGGGCACAGTATATCAACCGATATTCGATGATCATTTAATGAGTTCCTTTCTGTCTAAGGCATATTTATTTACTCAGTTTCTTACTATTTATCTAGAAGGCTAAGCATACCTCTTCCAAGTATCTTCTGATAGTTGATAATGCTCAAAGGGAACTGCTGGAGTTGATATTTCTCAAAGCTCTGCCCATCTCCTCTGCCTCATAAGCACAGCACGCACCCTCACTGATGTTGTGAACTTCATGTGTGAGCAGGAGGAGAAAAAAACGAACTCTGGATGAGGGCTCTGGTCAAGCCACAGCCCAAGGCCAGCAATGCTTTTGATCTTACTGTACATTTGATGCATGGCTGTGTCTTAGAAGCATAATGAAACACAAATCTGACAGTGCCTTAAAAACAAGGGACTTGGGTTCAGATGGCTTCTCAACACATACATCATAGAAAACCTTTGAGGTCAACATATAAGCTTTACCACTAACAACTGTCCTGGCCGACGACACAGAGTTACTGTGACTTTGGAAAGTGACAGAGTAGGGGCCATATGCAGAGGAAGGGGGAAAATAAAAGGAAAAGGCCAACATTCTTTTTAGCACTTACAACAGACAACTGCTACGATTTCTAAAGCCAGTCAAAGTGATGAGAGTCAAAGGCTAGGCCTGCTGCCAGTGGTTCAAAAGCAGCATGAGTCTAAAACTAGAAAATGCAGAATAACACAACAAATCAAAGTAAGAATGATGCCACTCCAGGACACTGACATCCTGCCCTTGGCAGCCTATAAAGGGTCAATATCAGACGCCAGTACAGGGAAGCTTATTAGCTGAAAACCAGACACATCTATAAAAGACTCAACAGGGAAGCAACAGCAACAACAAAAATGACAACAAAAATGACATCGCTGAGTATTTTCATCTTTATATGCTCCAGTCAGTAATATTTAAGTTAGAAAATACAGTGATTGGTACTGTTACCTACATTTTCTATGTTTCTTTCACAGTGTTTTACACCCTACAGTTGGGTGCTTGAACAGTCCACATTAATCAAGAATCTAATTACAAATTTGAAAGACTTAATTAAATTTAATTACACTTACAGAATATCCTGTATTCAACCCTTTTATATATCTCATTTTATACTGAGATTTAAGTGTATTCATGTCATTAGGGTCAGACATCTGATAGTTAACTACATTAAAAACTGCAGTAATGAATCCCCATGGTTTGGTCTGCCATTCACAATAGCGAAGACACCTTGGAGCTGATGGTCAAGGTGACAACCTGATTCCTCCTTATGATGTTAACACACCAACAAGTAGCATCCAGTAAGAAAGAGAAAGGCGCACCAATTCCACCCAGGACAATGAATGAGTTTGGTGCAAGAAGTGTAGCTGGATATCCAGAGAAATTTCCAAGGCTACAACTTGTAATTTCGATATAAATTTTATTCTAGACTTGTACTGAAGTGATGCCCTGAAAGGATGTTACAGATATTGAGATACAACTAGCAAATTATGCTTCAAAACAACTTAGATATTTGTATGTAGCAATATACAAACAGAGAAACGCAGAGCTGTCTATTCAGACTTCGGAGGTGACTAAATGAAATGCAGATGTGAACAGTCAGGAGTATCTGTGGCGAAACCCTGTATGTAGGGTGTGTTTCAGAGGAAGAACTGAGGCATGACATTTTTTAAAATTCAAAGTCTTGCAACTTTTTATTGGCCTTGGCATTACATTATTATGATGAATAAATGAATTGATTAAATTTCAGTAGAAAATAATAGATGTGTGATGAAGCTATATAGACAATATACAGACAGATGATAGATAGATAGATAGATAGATAGATAGATAGATAGATAGATAGATAGATAGATAATACATGGTAGATAGGGAGACATATAGATTACTATTTATTATATGTATAAATTATTTATATTCAAGAAATTATGAATAGTTAATGATATCTACAGATGCCCAATATCTGATAAAGACCATCCTGAGCTTGGAGAGGAGTTCTGAGAGAAGGTGTGTCTGCGAGTGGTGAGAACAAATATCTTATAGTCAAATTATGGGTCCAAGCTGGCAACCTATGTTCTGCTCGAGATGTCTTCCTTGAAGTTCTCTGTAGATAGTTCTTGGCTCTGCAGTCTGTTCAAGTCAGATTTTTGGATTGCTCTCTCTTTCTCTGTGCATGTATGTTCTACTCTGCTCTAGATAGCTTTTTCTTGATATTCTTAAAAACTCTCTGGTTGAGAAAGCTTTCCGCTTGAAACAGCTCTCAGTCCTAGTAAAATTCTAAAAGCTCTCTGGTTAGTCCATGGGTTTTCTGACCAAAGTCGGAAAAGCTGCTATTAAAAAAGAGAAAGATTCTTGAACTTTAAAACCAAGTCAGAAACATTATTAGCGAAATTCTAAAAGTAATTCTCAGCTTTTCTGATCAAAATCAGAAAGCCAGAAAAAAATTCTAAGAGATCTGTGTTCACTCTTCAGACAGCCTTCTCCAGGCAACTGTTGGGAAGCATTCTGAAAGAGCTGTGCTTGCTCTCTAAGTAGTGCTTGGGATTTCCAACCAAGGTCAGAAATCCTATTAGAAAAAATTCTGAAAGGGCTAAGAGCTATGTTCATTCTCCTTGGATTTTCCAACTAAAATCAGAAATTATATTAGAAAAAAGTCTTAAAGAGCTATGTTTGCTCTCCAAAGAACTCCAGGTACTTCAGTTTTCCCTATCAAAGTATTTAAAAGAAGGAAGTTTTCTCACTTTCTGCTAGCTCATCTCATTCAGACACCAAAAGCTCAGTTTTTATTTACATATGAGTTCGTTGTTTTTTTTTTTTTCAGGTGTCGTCTTGACCATCCCGTAAATCAGCACTCCATGACCTTAGCCCCTTGACTCTTAGGAAGAGACAACAAACTTAAGAACAGACAATAATATAGCTGGGCTTGACCCTGCCCTGGAATTACCTTTCTGAACAAAAAGCCTGGACCTAAATTCACTCTGTCTCATACTGACCTTGAACTCAGGAATCTGCCTGCATTTGTACCTGCTTGTCTTTGCATCTCTCTGACAAGCTGTCTCATAGAGTAGCTGCCTCTGCTCTCAGTGAAGCTCCTTATACAATTCATATGTAGTCTTTATATTTTTGAATAGTTGAAAAATTCACTGACCACACGAAGCTCAAGAAGAAGGAAGACCCAAATGTGGATGCTTCGCTCCTTCTTAGAAGGGAGAATGAAAGGACAAAGGACAAAGAGTGGAGCAGGGACTTAAGAAAAGGCCATCCAGAGACTGCCCCACCTGGGGATCCATCCCATGTGCAGTCACTTACTGATGCCAAGAAGTGCTCCTCCATGCTACGTTCTATTCCTTCCTCCATGTTTCTTGCCTTGAGTTCCTGCCCTGATGGACTACAAGCTGCAAGCTCAATGAACCCTCTCTTCCCCAGGTTGCATGTGATGACAATGTTTACCACAGTAATAGATAGCAAACCTAGATGAACTGCAGCATTTAGAATCCATGACACCAACCCACCTTCTCATAAGGCGATTCCCTCCTCTACTTTGTCCCAGAAACTCATTACTAACATACTCTACTGCCGGGTATGGAATTTAATAATCCAATATATCTTTTGGTACACACAAGTCATCTAGAAGTGGAGGCACATTTATGTATTCTGTTTGGTTTTCAATTCATCTCAATCCATCAGGCATCTTCATGAAACTTCCAGTGTAAGAATGAGTACCCATTGAGACTTGTTTAACTAGAAACCAATTAAGTTCACATGGATTTAATTCATCATGAAGACCCTATAAAGTCTGAGTTTTAGAAAAGGAGTGTTTACCCTTTTGTAAAGTGTCAAATCACCTCTAAAAATATTGAAGTTTTAATTTTGATAACCTTGAGGAAAATCTCCTATCGAGATTAATCTGTGATCAACTCACCAGTTCTAATTTAGTGTTCACAATATAGTCTAAAATCTATTTATATCTTGAAAGTTGCCGATTGAGAGATAATTGAGTAAGTTATTAGTGCTAGAACATAATTGTGGGACCTGTTCTGTCTCTCACAAGAAATTTAATTTGAAGAGAGCACCATCATTTTATAGCAATGAATTCTAAGTTTCAGAAGCTTACTTCAACTAGCAAATCTAAATAAGTCTCAATATTCAGGAAAGTTTTAATGGGTAGAAGCTTGTATAACTCCAACTAAAATTGCATTAGGGAAATTATAATAAATATTATTATTTTTTGTTTAGCCAGAAGCATGATGGTACATGCTACTAAATATCACTCCAAAAAAGACAGTGATAATGGTATCTGCTTGGGTTGTTTTTAAAGGATTCTACTGTTGGTTACACATAGACTGAACCAGATGAAGACAAGAATTAGAGTCTATACTTGTGTAGGCTAGGAGTTGATGTCTTGTGAGGTAATGACATTGTGGGTTAGGATTCTGGCCTTGAGAATAAAATGAATACAGTTTGACAAGAGATATCATGAAAGGGAATTAGATCAAATTTGGCAATTCATAAGGCTGCAAATGGAAGGGTTTGCATGACTTACATATCTTTTATAACTTTGGAGATTGGATGACAAACTGGAATGCAGACTAGAGGACTTACAAATATTTATTATTAATATATTTAGATATTCAAAATAGGACAAGCTAGAAAGAAAACTCATTTGCACTGTATTCTCCTCTACTGGGATGTAAACATTTCTAGGAGAATGGCAATGCCACCTGCGTTCTCCTGTCACTGTGGGTTGAAACACAAGAACAGGAGAAGACTTTCCATGCTCCTCTTCTAATCCCTCTCCTTCCCCTACATTTTTCTTTGCCCTTTTCCTTTCTTCCTAAAGGAAGTGTGTGCAAACAGTTTTTTTGTTACTAATGGCTTCCCGGAGATATTTTTATCCCAGGGATTCTTTGTAGAACCTATACATTTTTTTTATTTTTTAAATAAGTTTTCATATTTAGGACAAAATTAGATTGTAGTGTGGTATTTAATATAACATATTAAAGTAGCAAGATCAGATATTAATAAGTGATTGAAATCTAATTTGTATAAGATGTGTATATTTTCACCTTTTAGATGTTCTCATATTTATGTTCCTGAATTATATAATTTCTTGATTTTTTGTTTACTTTTTTAATTGAAAATAGATTTTTAATATAGTATTTTTGTTACCATTTCCTAACTCCTCCCAGACCCTACCAACATCTCTACTCATCCAAATCCACACCTTTTTATTCTTTCTTTCATTAGGCTACAAACAGGCATTTAACATTATAATAATAAGTTAAAATTAGATAAGATAAAATAAACAAACCAAAATAGGACAAAACAAGTGAATAAAAGGGCCAAAGAAAATCCCCAAGAAACATATATTGATATAAACACACACATTTTTTATAGAGATAAATTATTAAAACCCAAAACTAGAAATTATAATATAAATACAGGATGCCTTGTTGTTCTTTGATAAATAGTATAATTTAAGCCTTATAGTTTTAGAAAAAATTGAGAAATTAAAATTGGAAATGATCTGTGTGATAGAAATATCATTAGCCTTTTATGGAAATATGTTTAGTATTTTGAGCAAAGCTTAGTTTTTATAGCTCTTGTGAGTTTAAAATTACCATGCATTAGATATTTTCTGACAGGTGTAAGAGATTAAGAAATTTTGTTCAGTTGAAACTCACACTGTGTGTAAAAGTCGGCAAAATTCATTGTACTGAGGAAAGTATTGATTTAAGATATTTTTCACACTAAACACAATAGGTCAGTGCTTCACAGATCTATACCACCTTAGATTATTTCTACATAATAGAATAAATCATAAGGGAATTTTATTTTTAACTATATTATGAAGCTAGAAGGCACGCTTCATAACTTCATGCAGTCTTATACTTTCTTGAGAATATTATAGTACACTGGGTAGCTTATGAGATTTATAAAATGATATATTTTATTAATGATTCCCACAACTTACAACTGGTTAGCTCTGACCCTGACAATCTACCAAATAAGTGATTAGTGTTTAAACCAAGGAATAGTTGCTTGAAACCCAAATCAAAAAATGTTAATCCATCTAATTGATTATCAGGTTCATGCCCATTGTGTTTGGAAAAATAACTTGTTCCTTTTAATAATTCCATAAACTCTGCACATTACACAATGGTAACAATCGTGTTATTCCATGGAGAGGGACAAAACTGCTAGGAAAAATAATCATTTCCTTATTTTGTCAAGCGTATCAGTATGTAAATGAGTCATATGGTATGTGCGTGTATATGTATGTACATGTGAGTGTATATATGTGTGTGTGTATATATATATATATATATATATATATATATATAATTTCTGGATATCTACACAATGTTATTAGTCAAAGTTTGTGTATGTGTATGATTGTAGGGCATGAAAAACTGCATTTATGTCAATAAAAGCTTGCCTAAACATGCCATAAGATATCTGCAGGAAAGCTCTCTGGTATTCAGAGCAAAATCTAGTTTTAAAGCATCCATCTATATATCTAAAATGATGCCTTGAAAGTTTGAAACCTCCCTTGAAGAATGGCTTTGTGTACACTGTGACTTCCTAACGACTATGAGCAGATGGGATTGATTGCTAACTCAGTGTGAAACAGGAGGAAAAACCGCCTGCGGATACTCACGCCTGGTAGGGATCAGTCATAAAAGCCCCACCAGCACAGGCTTCTCCGGGTGAAAGCCCCAGACTGATGAGTACAAGGCAAAGTTTGTGCAAAAGAAGTGAAATCAGCCTAGTAATGGCCTGATTATTGAAAGGACAGTATCACTTGTGGAAAAGGATGCTCTGAGAGAAAGCAGAAAAAGAGAGACCTTCTGATTGCTAGGCTTCGACTAAAAAGTTACACGATTTGTTTTTAGTGGCAGAGAGCAGGCCCAGAATTAATTTACGTTCTGGGAAGACTTTCTTACACAGTTATATCCTCTTTTATATCAGACTCCCCAACCCCCGCTCCAAGTCTCAAGAAAGAAAGGGAAAAGAAAGAGAAAAGTGCATGGCAGATGAGAAACACGTATAAGCTACGGAGGGATGAATTATGTAAATTCCCAGGACTGTGGTAAGTGGACTCCTTGGGAAGCTCATTCTGTTCTCCTCAACATCGGAGGAAGATAAAGTAAGTAAATTGCCATTGTGAAATAATAAAGCACAGAAAGATCTTTATTACCATCTGAGGATGGATGGAAGAATGGACTGCGGGTTCATTTTGATGTGAGCTTTTTTTTTTTTTAATAGCACTTCAGGTACTTAGAAATGCATGGTGTGTATAAGCCATTATTCAGCTAATGAGATGCTAAACTACAATTTGCGTTGAAATTGTCCAGTGCTGCTTTTCATTAAAGAGATAATGACTCAAAAGATATTTGAGGTGTTGCTACAAGCTGCTGTTTTCATTCCGTTTTTATTTGGCAAATTGGGTCACATTGTATTACAAGAAAATCATCTGTCCCTATAACATGTCCGCGTCACTTGATTGTGCGACAGGGAGAGGCTGGAATCGGATCATCTCTTTGCACCTGCCTGTGGCCCCAGAAGACGGCCTTGGAAGCAGAAAAGCAGACCTTTATGCAATAACCTTGGTTTTGCTCTGAGGCGCTTTTATATATAGTGAAATGCGCTCTTAGAGAGTAAAACATCTGCACACACGCATGCACGCACTCACGCATGCACGCACTCACGCATGCACCCACGCACACACTCACGCACGCATGCACGCACTCTGCTCCAACAGAACATGGAAGACAATTTGGTGAGCAGAACTCTTATGCTTCTCTCAGATTTGTTGGCGTTGCAAAGAGGCCGAGGGTGTGAGCACCAGAGAACTCCTTAGCCAAAGGTAGGAATCACCTGACAGTTCTTTTGGAAGCAAAACATAGCCAAGCTGCAGGGCCACTTTCTAAGCTATCAGTCCTGTTGGTGTAGATCTCTATGTCGACAGTCTGCATCTGTCAATAGATTTCAAGGGGCAAAGTGGTAAGACGAGCTAGCAAAAACTAAAATGTTTTGGTACCGTCTTGGTTCCCATCACTGATGAGAATATGGGCGAATGTTCCGCACATGTGTTTGGAAGTGAGCACTACAGTGCAGAAGTGTGTTTCTTCTCAGAAGGGTCTGCCTGCGGGAGGGGGGGGAGTGCCCTTGGCTTCCTAGGTTCAACTACTCAACTCTGTTCTTTAAAAGTAGCCACATTGGGGCTGGGGACTTAGCTCAGTGGTAGAGCGCTTACCTAGGAAGCGCAAGGCCCTGGGTTCGGTCCCCAGCTCTGAAAAAAAGAACCAAAAAAAAAAAAAAAGTAGCCACATGGGGTATCAGAATAAATACATTCTGTTACATTAAAGCTTTATTTACAAAGCCCAGCCCAGCCCTCAAGTCAGTTCTTTGTCCGTCCTTCTATAAAGCCACGCAAAAGTTAAAGCCTCAATTCACTAAACTTAATTTTATGTTGTGCCCAAAGCAAAGGCTTTTTTTTTTTTTGAAGTATTTGGCTGGGCAAGAGAGATGTATCTCAGGCATGGTGTTAAAAACCAGATTAAAGAAACAGCAGCTCCAGGCTCCCTGAAAGAACCTACTTAAACACTGATAAAGGAGGGTATCCAAGGTCAACTTCAAACTTTTACATATGCATACACACATGCACACCTATCTTCACACACACAACTGCACACATTTATGTACTCATACATATGTAAAATCACACACACATTAATATGAAAAATACAAATAAATAAATAAATAAATAAATAATAAGGTTGCCCTCCAGGAAGTGGGAAGGGTTAGTGCCTTGGTTGATAAATTACTTCCCCCAAAAGCACAGGATTTGATCTCAGATGTCCAGCACCCATCTAAAAAGCTGGGGGTAGAATCAGGTACTCTCAATCCCAGGACTGGAAAGCAGAAACAAGAACATTCCATGGACTAGCTGGCCAGCAAACTGGTCAATAATCTCCAAGTTCAGAGAGAGAATTTGTCTCGAAAAAGAAGATGGAAAGCACTTAAGACACCTGGAGTCAATGGCTTTCTTCCACAGGTGCACACATGGGCACAACCACTTGCCACATACATGTGCATATACATACCACACACACACACACACACACACACACACACACACACACACACATTACACATTCAAACATTTCCCCCTAATGATCATGACAGTGCTATCCACCATGGAGAAATAAAATTGTCTTAACATTTAACAAAGAAATACTACAAATACTAAAGTATTCTGCATTTCCTGCATACTAACATTGACCAATCAGTATATAATATACGTGTGTGTGTGTGTGTGTGTGTGTGCGTGTGTGTGTGATTAAAGACAGCCAAACTGTGTATACACAAAACCAAGAGCACAATATTTTAAAAGTTCAGAATAGAATTAGGTGTTAAATTTTTTTCACACTTCATATATTCAAGACAAAGGGAAATCACTGGTCATAGCCACACATTAAGATAGCAGACTCTTGTAGAAAACATGTGGTAGTCACTGTGCTTAGCATATAGTTCACAGGAATATGTGGGAAACCTTCCCTGAAATAATCATACAAAAGAACATTGTACTGCAGCAGAGATGATGAAATTATGATATATCTAGTGAGCAATGAGAGGAGAGAGGGTTAACAGCACAAAGGTTGTGGAAATGACTCCACCATGAAGGAATTTAGTAGCTGGGGCTGTTTAGTAGGGTCTGGGGAGAGATAAGGTCTACAGATCATTGAGAGCTTACTCTAACACACTACAGAGCATAGCTTTTATTCAGAAGGTCATATATGGATGACAGAAGTAGGCTGCATGGAGAGGACATAAATTCCAAGTCAAATAATCTCCTTTAAAGTATTCTTGCAGTAATATGAAGGATCTATTACAAAACGCAAGAAAAACACATAAAGCAGTTACAGGACACATTCACAAGCAAACCTGGCATTAAATCATCAGAGCTTTGTAACCTGGATACTAGTTTTGCTCACTGAAAGAAGAGCTTCTCTGTCTTCTGCCTTTTGTGGGTAAAAATAAGCATAGAAATACTTGCGTGCACGCAGCATTGTGAAAGTTGCAGAAAGTAATGTTTATAAAACCATCTGCTCGGTGCAGGTGTTATGGACAAACACACGGGAATTGGAAGCTGCCATTACCAGTTGTATTAACGTAACAAATTGGCTTGAGAATAACGGGGAAGATGAAGTACAGAGAGATGAAGAAGACCTAGAGAAGAGAAGGTAAGCAAACACCCAAAGGACCATTCTGCAAGACTGTATCATTAACCCACAAAGGAATTACAAAGGATGAAGCATGGAGCCTGGCGCTTAAGAGTGTTTCTCACAAGCTAGGCAAGGTGGCACAGAAAACCCTTGGGAGGCAGAGGTGGATCAACCATCTGGTGTTCAAGGCTCATCTGTACTGTGTAATAATTTTCATTGATTGACAAGTTATTTCACTACCCCTTCCCTAAAACAGAATGTATCGAACATTGGAAAAAGTAAGCATTTTAAGTTTAAAATAGTTGGAATGTGATCGACTATTTATGCAATAAACGTAACCTCAGTGGAGTTAGTTGTCCATTGTGTATCTGACACAATGCTGGCCAAGGCTGGACTTCTTGAGGAAGAGAAGGGGAAAGAGGAGGAAATATCCACAGATCCCTGACAGGAACACGAAAACATAAACGCACGACTCGTCACTGAAGTGCAGCAGATACGACATTGCTTGATTACACCTTTCAACAGAATTCGATGTTTCCTTTTGCATCAACACTTGGCACCCTTTGTCCTCATCCATTAGTGTGAAACCCAATTTGCTGTGAAAGATGTGCCTGTTATTGATATAAAACTTAAATGTCTTCTCAAATCTTCAAAGTCAGTGAGAACACAGAGAAATAATCATTGGAGAGAACCAATTTTACTATAATTTTGTTTGTAATAACATTGATGAGCGATGCCAATTTCCTCCATGCTTCAATGTTGCTCCCTTTGATAGATGTCTGAGTGGATGGCTCACAGGCAGACCTGATTTCATCCTCCTCCTCTTTAGATGCTTTTTCTATCTCCTCTAAAATGTCTGACCGTGCACTTCACCGTGGAGCTCCTCTGTATTTAGTTCAATAATTGTCCATGCATAACTGGCTAACTTCATGTATCTGACCTCAGTGAGATAATATGTCAGGAGTCTTCTAGATATGCAAATAAATTATGCCTATTGCTTACTTGTGTCAAGAACTCACTGACTCTCTTGACTGATGTAAAATACTTGGCTATGAAGGCAGACAACCATCTTTGTATCAATCACACTGTATTTTCCACACATCTCTGCCTTATCTGAATATTTTTTTCACACTGCTTTTTTTTATAATCACCCAATATTTTAGCCTGACCACTGTTAAAGTTTTTCCTTTGGACACGTAATATCTATGGGTTGCACATTTGAAGAACATATATTCCTGAATTTTTTCTTAACCTCATATTCATATTATACCCACAGCAAATGAGGGGGACCAAATTGGAAAGAAATAAAGTGATTTCATAGAGTTTTCTCTGCCAATCTCTCTTGGTTCCAAGTGTAAAAAGTTTTTGAGAAATTAAAAAATGCAATTAGGTAGTTATACATCTATTTGCAGTGCAATAAAGACAGAAAGTTTCTAGAAAAATCAATTCTATACTATATCTGCTGGTGGGTCATGTAATTTTCTATTAAATCACACTCTTTGACAGTGACATCATTTTAATATGGAATACTTATACAGGGATCAAATACAACGGACTTTTAGATATATGTTATCTTAGTTATCCTAGATACTAAGATTATAACTTTTAGCAACATAATTTTATTAGGCTCTCATTCTAACTAGGTGAAATAGGACACAATATACCATTAATCCAAAAATATGACATTATGAAGTAATCAAATGTAGAGAAGCTATATTAAGCTTTCTATCTAGTATGAATTATATCTGTAAAATGATATTGTGGCCATTTAGAACCAGCAAGCAGAACTCATAAATTATGCCTGAAATGGGTAATTCTGAACACTGGAGTAAAATGGAGCAATAAAATATAAATTTAATGATTGACAAGAAATCAATGAAGAACTGACTTGGCCATTTGGCCACATGCTGAAGAATTATAAATTTGGGTAGAACTCACACAATGTTAATTTTATGTACTTCACAGATTATTCACAATTTACTTAATCAAATCGATTCTGCATACATTTTCACAAAACCCTATGTTATTTGTTGAGCGAGAAAAGGAACACTTTCTCTTCCTTGGGGTGAGGTGAGAAGGTTTACCAATGATGCCAAATGTTGACACAAAGGACCTGCACATGTCCTCTGAGTGTTATCAGTTTCACAGGTCAGAAATGAAACACAGTCCCTATAAGTGAAAGCTCTGTCTAGAAGAATGGAGCCCAAAGGCTACCCTTAAATTTGGGACCGAATACTATTGTGTCATTTAGCTTCCTATTAAGTAATGAATAGTAATTTATTGGTCAGATGCCAGGATGATCCACAAGTAACTTAAAATTTTACTTTTACACACACTCACATACACTAATGTCTAACCACAAAGTTAATGACAGTGAGGTACCTAGACATTAAGAAATGACCAAAAATGAACATAAATTATTTTTATTAATATTCTCTCACTTTAATTACCTAGTCATACCCAGAAAAAATGAAGTAACAGCATCATGCACTACAATTTTAGTGTTTGGATTGGCATTTTATATTATACTATGACAAACTGAAAAGAATAAATCACTCTGCGTCACTTTAAGGGCAAGGGTTGATCAAATTTAAAATAAATTTAAGAAAAACCTTCCCTAAAATAATGTTTGATTATTTTTCATAAATTTATTATAAAAGACTGTTATTTATCTCTTTATTTCTTAAATTAGACACCTATATAATTGTTAGTGTAGATGATATACCATAAATATTTCTGTCAATAGAAATTAGTCAATGCTGCTTATTTTGTGATAGGGGAAGTAACAAACTGACCAAAAAAATGACATAATTTGGAAGATGAATAGTGGTTTGGCACAGAAAAGAGATGGCAAATTTGCTAAGAAAGAGAAGCATCCCCTTGCAGGAAGATTATTAGATATAGAAAAGTCAAACAAGCAACTGATTAAATCAACTAAAAGGTGTAGATAAGCTTCAGGATGTCTAAGCAAGTTAAAACCACCCAAATATAGAAGGATAGTGATGTATTGCTTGCTGCCTGAACAGAGGCAGATGGAATAGTTCATTCTAGGCCAAACTATTCAATAAAGTATTTATATCAATCAACTCCAAAGTGCTCTCTGGAAGACAAATAAGTGGTGAAGATCTTTCATCCTTCGTATTTAAGGGTTAGCCCCCCGAGTTGTGGAAGGTGTCACTGTATAGAAGCCTCACAGGAGTAACAAAAGCTCTCCAGTCACATAAACACGCCCCACCCTTTGGAATGTTTGGCTACTGTCCTTACAATAAGGGCATCTGTTGATTTCTAGACTAGCAGGGCATCCGCTCATTCTCTGATCTAATTCCCAAAGCCTGGCACAAAATTCAAAGTTACTGTAACAGTCTTGCTTCAGAGTGGGTCCCAGTGGTACATTCGTCAAATCGGAAAGGGGTCTTACAGAAGCTGTTGAGTCCAGGGAATCAATGAATTATCCTGATGGTTAATCCCTAAGAGATTCTATTGGAGAATGGACATTGCTTATTTGTTGTTTCTCCAGATTGTGGTAAAGGGCTTTTAGAACAGAGGCATCATTGTAAATAGGCAGCTCTCTCCTTGGGCTATAGCAGCATGGGCATTTGCTTCTTAGCAACACTCGAATCCTCAATCCAGTCCATTTGAAGTCACACATCAACTGAGATCAAAAGCATATTGGTCGTTCTATTTTAATTCTACTTTGACCTTCTACCAGTGCTGTCTGCACCATGCCACACACAGTCCTTTAGCCTGCAACTGCTGCAGAACACTGGGTAGATTAGGACTACAGTTTACAACCTTGTGACTCCATCTTATTTTATTGCATGCAGCTGTGTGCTTGCAGACTGCCTTGTTGATGTCTAAAGACTGCATCTTTCATCATGATTCTAGCAAGGTTTCCTGGACTCCTGTGGACTTGTTATGAAACCTGTGTTACTTTACTGTGAATACTTGTACCAATATCACACTTTTCCACTGTGTCTTTAAAGGAATCAAAAAACCACAAAATTTCTCTCTCCTAACATGACCAGGTAAATAATTTCAGACAGTTGTAAATAATGTTCTTAAAAGGCCCACAACTAAGTCATTCCATCTCAAGCAAGTAAAGACTTATATTACTAGAAATACAATAAATATTGAATGATGAGCCAAAACCATTCATAACCAACAAACTTTGACATCAGGAAATGTTTCCTCATTGCTACTCTAGGTCCTTCCTCTTTTATTTCCCCCTATTATGATCTCAGTAAATGAGAACAGCTAGCAATCAATCTTTGTACTATATCTGTTCCTTACACGAAGACTATTATTAAATTTCCCTCATAATCCTCAAACCCACTTAGCCTTCTCTTCTGTAAGCTAAATAATTCATCTCCCTTTTCTATTCCAGCCTTGTCCGAGAATTTTGCATTAAGTGGGAGGAGGAATGCTGGAGCCGGGGGGAATTTTTTAATCCAACATTATGTAATTATGTTAAGAGAAATAAGCCAACCGCAATGGTGTGTGGAGATGCCATGGGTAATACGGATAAGTGATGTAAATTGTCCAGGAATCCCTAACATCTGGATAATTTTATAATTTGACTTTTTATAAGACATAGTGTGTAAGCATCATTAATGCTTAGTGAGAAATAAAAAGTTGCAGCTAACTATACACTCCTTACCTACATATACCCATTTCATGCTTCTTCTGAACCTCTAAAATCGTCCTGTATGTTACCCACTAACTTCATTCTACAAAATGAAAAGTGTTTGGCGTCTTCCTGTACTCTTGACTAAACACTAGAAAGAAGAAAAATGGTTCATATATTTCAGGTGGTTTCCAACCAACAGCAATAAACTGTCTTGAATTCCATTTAAAGAAGTTAAATGCAGAGAGTGTAAGCTATTTATCAGCCTGGCACTCATGTTCAAAGAAGCAAGATACACACAATTCTTAAATTGTAGAAGAAAAAAAAATTGCTGCAGAATTTGCCCACCATTTGCATCCCAAGCGATACAGCAGATGGATCTCTTAAATTGGTTTTTATCATCACACAACGGACTTAAGAGAAATTAAATACCTTTCGACTCAGAATAAACTGTTAGGAATTGCTGGACAGATCCAAGGTTAATGTGGAAGACTGGACAGCTATAGCTTGACTTGACTCGTTCATGTGAAGGAGTGACAATAGGCAACACAGGCTGGTAGAACTTCAATAAATGACCTCTCAAATTCTCAGGCTTTTAACCTTTAATGTTCCTGTGAGATGCGAGAACTCCTAAATATTTCATTTTAATGCAGTGGACTAGGAATAGCTGGGCAATGTCCCTCTTGGATATGTAGCAATTTATTACTTTCAATCTAGGGAAGACCATTGAGAAAATCTCCTTATGACAGGCTTGCTGTAGACTCTGTCACCTCCTTGACCTATATGCGTAATAGTATTCTGTTGACCCAAGTGGAAAGTATAGACCTAGCGTTTAGATTATTGCCATCATTTGTAGCCTTTTAAGAGTTCGATTCCACTAAACGTTTAAGGAGATAGGGTATGCAGCTCAAATTTTGCAATGTTTTTATTAGGGAAGCAAAGTGGATAACTGGATTTCTGCAGAGTATGTTTTCCCCAGAGAATGCACTCACTCTGCTTAATCAACTGGCAAACAAGACACCTAGGGTTATCCCTTTACCATGCTATTGCTCCATCAATAATGTAGAGTGTCATTAAGAAGTCATTTCTCCCTCTGGGCTGAATTTTGAGAGGTCCATCACATGGGGAAAAATGGGAATTCTGGTGTACAGACTATGCATCACATCATAATCCCGGGAACATGCTGTGCTATTCACCAGACAGTCTATGAAGATATGTTCCAAAGCATGCACCAGTGAATCACAAAATACACAGGCTCAGACTACCAAACCCATTTCATTAGGACCTCTCAAGGTTAAGATTATAATCATGCTTCAGGGCATAAGCTGATCACCAGCTGAGCTCAGGAAGACATTTTGCTCCCATGACAAGACTTCCCAGGAGTCAATGGCACTGCTGGAAGATTTCAATTTTGCAAATATTTCCTTACTATTCCAAATGTCTTCCTCATCTCTTTCTGCTTGTTATAAAGTGTGAAGATCAGAAGGCCACACTGGCTATAATCCATCTCAATCTGAACCTTGATTTGTTTTTTCCTTCTCAAATTATTGTCGTCCCTCTTTCCAAATGGTAATCTTTTTGTTTTACTAAAAATTTATATGGCAACTACATTTCAAGATTGATGGTTATTTAATAATAAAGGACTTGTTTGAACTAAACTCCAAATAAGAATACTTCCAGGAGTAATAATGAAGTAAATAGATTCTATTTTGAGAAAGCGTGTTTCTGACTGCAGGATCAGATAGTAATTTTCTCATGACTCTACTCAACCACCTGGCCAGCAGCTCAATGGACTGAAGAACAACATTCCTTCCTCACTCACTCCTGCTAATGGCACATCCCTCACAGTAGCAAATAAGCAGAGAAGTTGTGTTTGAAATGATGTCCTTCCAACATCCTCCCATTATATTAAAGAAGTATAAATGCAGAGGTAAGTAAATGAGCTTTCATCTCCATAAGCAAGTAGAGAGTAGACAAAAGAAACATTATCTACTGGTTTGATTGATTGATTGATTGATTGATTGAGTATGTCAACTTGATACAAGCAGGGTTGTCTGGGAAGAGAGAACCATAACTGAGAAAACGCCTCCACCGGATTGCCTGTGGGCAAGTCAGTGAGGCATTTTCATGAGTAATGATTGATGTGGGAGGCCACAGAGAGGAGCCACCCCTTGACTCAGACCTCACCTTATGATAAGGCAGGTAGAGTAAGCCCCGGAAAGCAATCCAGTAAAGCAGCTTTTCTCCATGCCCTTTGTTTCAGTTCCTGCCTCTAGTTCCCTGCTTGAGCTTCTACCTTGACTCTCCTCAATGATAGATTGTGACAAGGAAGTGTAGGTCAAATAGTCCTGATTCCTCCCAAAATTGCTTTTGCTCACGGTCTGTAGAACTGCGACGGAGGGCGAACTTTGAACACGTGACTGTCGGAGGCGCGTCAGCTGCTGCTCTGGGAGCAGGCTTTATCTGGACCCTTTGCCTATCACTTCCACTTGTTGACTACAGTGTCTTTTATCCCAGTTAATAACCCACAGTTTCTTAAAGAAACCAAGTCCCATTCCTAAGTATTGACTTCTGGCACTGCTCCTATGGTATATCAGTGAAAAAGCATTGCCTTTAGGCTTTCATTTTTGCTATGTAAGGTGAATCATCTACACCATAACAAGCAGCCTTTGAGTTGCGATCAGCTTTAAAAAATTACTCAGAGTGGCGTGATAATGATCTATCAACTGAGTTAATCTTCTACGGCTCTAAGACTGGCCCAGACTACATGGGTTCAAAACCCACCTCTCTCACTTAATTTGGAAATTATTTAACCTTTCTTAATTTCCAAGCCCTGTGTCCAGGTGCTTTAGGAGTGACCTGTAGGGTATATATGAGGATTGCATCACTAGCATACAGTCAATATTCAATAAATGTTGAGGAAACTGCTATAAAGTGTGTATGTATTATGCCTGGCCCACGGTACATAGTCATTCGCTTTTATTATCAATGCTTTTGAATGGAAATCTTGGCCTTGTGTCACAATAGTACCAAGGAGAATTCACTTCTCTTAGCAAATGCTATCGTAGGCAGGGGCTTTGCTATGCATCACAGAAACCTTAGGATTTCTAACAGGCAGGCACTTTAAGGAAGAGACTATTAAGTTGCAGAAGGCTGATCAGTTGGCATACTTATCAATTTGCTTAATGACATATTCATGTAAAATGCTCATTGATCAAGCGGAGTTTCCATCTATGCTAGGATAGAGTTGGCTTGAGGGATTTGATGAACTTCTACAGCGCTTGTTTGACCTACTTTTGAGGGCTTTGGAGTGTCCCACCCAACTGGGATGAGCTGTTTTAACAGTTATAAAATTAGTCTTGAAAACTGAAAAACTCTATCTAAAAAAATTCCTAAGTGTGGCGTCAGACGGTATAAGTAATGATATCGCTACAATAAATTTCTATTAGTAATATCATTATTTATTAGGCTAATGGGTATTTCAGGGAATTGGACATTAGAAGAATCGGTTTTAGACAAGCTGACCCCCACATCTCTTTAAAAATTGTGTGTGAACGTAGTGCCATCAATTCGAACTGATGTCATGTCGATGAGTTGTCTTTTGATGAAATTCAGCTGTGGTTCAACCTACTGCTCCATTCACTGTGGTGACTCTTAGCTTCAAACCTGTCACAGATTTCCAGGCTTAGAGCCCATAAGCCCGCCTTGTCTGACCCTCGTCATGTGGCAAGAGTATATTTTTTCCCTGCACTGACTAGACAGGACCAGCGCAATCTGGTTCAACCTGGCTCTGAACTCACATTGATATGCTCTATGTTCTATTCTGGCTTCTCTCCAGTTTTCCTGTTTTGGTAACGCACATTTCAAACACTGTCTCCTTCCACAAGAAGTATTTTCAGCATAAGTTGCTCAGAGGTATGAGAATTTGCCTATGAAAAGAAAATACATGAGATGTCACAGATATATAGTAATAAATCAAGTCCCCTTTTCTGAAATGGTGGCAAACACGTGAGAACTTTTTTCTTAAAGTCAGTTTTGTTCTCCTTGATTCCCGGTCTTACACAGAAAGAACGAATGAACACTCTCCTCTTCTTTATACTCAATAATATTCTGCTCCAATTTTACAAAGTTGAGGAAATTCTTGTTTTAAGAAGAGTGTTTGGCTTTCCTGGCATTCAGAAGGTGAGGCGTCCGGAACTGCTAGGTGTCCGGAGTTTGTTTAAAGTTCCGTTTGACTAAGTGACAATGTGAACACGTTGGTTGCGTTGTGGTGTAACTACTAGTGTGGAAATTGTCATCTGCCAACAAGTAATGGTGGTCATACCTCACTGCCCCTCCAACTGCTCGCAGTCCGGCTCAGCCTGCCACCCTGAGCTACAGCCAGCTGTCAGGACTGTCACAGCTGCCATCTTATTTACTGCCATAAGCTTTCTTGGCATTGTGGACTCAGAGACTGCTGAGACGGCGCCTGCCATTGGCTGTAAAAGGTACAGGGAGGAGAGCCTCCGAGGAACCCTGGGATGGTGCAACATGTTCCAGCCACCTGACAGTGGAAGCAGCCGGTCCTGAGTCTCTGAGCTTGTTCTTTGTTGACTGATAAGATTGGACAGGGCACAGTAGGCCCTCCAGAACTCCTATTCAGACCGTTTTAATTGAATGCGTCACCGACAAGGCACAATCACTTGGGCTGTGGCATCTATTCCAAACAAAACAATTGTTTTAAAGTAATTGCTCTGACAAGTCGGCCGGCAGCCATTGAGGATAAGATTCATGTGTTGCTATGAGAAGAGACAGAAAACACGTTCCCTGTAATTGCCGTGGCTGAGCTTTTAAACTCTCCCCTTTATTCCACATGAAACGCGTCCTTTAAAAAACCTCCGATTTGAATAAACATCGAGCAATTCTGGAGACGCCTCTTCGCTTTCCGTGTCTTTTATGCACGAAAGAGGCTCGTTTAGAGTATCTAGCCACAACAATTTACAATGAACTCGAACAGGAGGAAAAAGTAAGTGGGAAGGGCCAGCTTACTTCTGAGGTTCAGTGGGGCGCTCTATCGTGGTTAGCAAGTGCTGATATAAAGATGGCAATTACGCAACGTAAGACAGAAGGCCAATTACATCACCTAGTTAGCATATCCAGACTCAGATTTCCACAGTATGTAAGTGGCTTCTCAGGAGAGTCCCTATGTTGCCAGAGCCAAAGGAAGCAATTTTCTACATTTATCACACCTACACAAAGGACTGCATGGTAAATAATCCACTCTGGCCCACAGCCTTTGTTTATCCAGATAAGAAAATGTCCCTTTTCATATGGAAAATAATTATCATTGTAATAAAGCTTTATAAATGATTTAATATGTAAAATATTGTATATGGTATTTTATATCATGATTTACTATAAGAATTAACTGTGTAGTTATATTTTAGATTAATAGAAAACAACATTCTTACTGTCTTCGACATTCAGCATATCTTCCCACACAGAATATAGTTTTCCTGTGAAATCACAGCCACTATGGAAGTTCTAATTAATCCCCCCAATGCTTTCTTTTAGGAACTGGAGTTTCTCCTATGAGGTACCAGGCATATCAAGCTACGATATACAGAGGTCAAACCTGTGTGTTTAGTGATGATATTGCTGGGTTTGAAACTTCAGTTGTGACGTAACAGATGAAAAGTTGAGAGCATTATTTCTCTCTTTACACCTCTATTTCCTCCCCTAAGCAAAGGGTTCTATCCCTCATCCCTGCATTTGCTCGGTAAGTATTCCATGTCGCTGTGTATGGAATGCCGCTCTCAGCCTCAGGAATATAACAAGGAACAAGCCAAACATAATAAAACTGGGGAAAACTTGGTCAACAAATAAAGTAAGCATAGTTCTTCTTAGAGATATTTGCAATGGACAAGGATAGGATGATGGGAAATAGGAGATGGAGAAGCTACAATAACCTTTTAGATGGCATTGTGTGGTAAGTTTTTGTTATTTGTTTTGTTTTGTTAGTTTTTGGGGTTTTTTATTTTTTGTTTGGTTTCTTGGTTTTTTTTTTGTTTCATTTTATTGTTTTGTTTTAAGTCGGCATTTAGTTATTTGAAGGAAGCTGGGGGGAGAAAAGCCTGTGAAGAGAATTCAGGTAAGGAGGGAAAAACATGCTCAATTAAGAGAAGAATGTCTCTGTGCAGTCAAGGAAGAGCAAGGAGCCCTAGTAAGAGCCTTAGAGGAGACTTGGGAATTTTATCCGTAACAGTCAGGTCGGTAAACAGTCAGCTCTAGCCTTGATGGCTTCACAAAAGACCTCCATGTAAGGCGTGAGATGGGAATCCGCTTCCTCCTGTAGGTCTGGAGGTCATCACTCCAAACTGTAAGAAGAGTAGACTCTGGGCAAGAAGATAGGAAAGGGAAAGCCGTTGTCTTGCAATCCCAAGTAATGCCGGAGAGAGCACAGTGGCTTTGATGATGCCTGCTGCTGAGGAGAGAGGTGAGCTTGTAATTGAATGATGACGCAGGATGGAAGGGAGGGACCTTTCAAGCGTGATTACATTTGTCCAAAGAGTTTGGGGGGAAGATGATAGGCTGACTGTCAAGCTAGGACACATTAGGAAAGGGGATAATTTAGGGGGATCAAAAACACCTCTTTTCTATGTTGCATGTGAAAAATGGTGGCCATCCGGAGTGTCTGGTGTATGAAAACTTTTCAAGAAACCACACACACATTCTTATGGCTATCGCCATCGCCACTGCCTAATGGCCAAGTCCTGGAACTATTATTTCCTAAATAAGTCTCACAAGCATAGTCCCCTCCCCTCACGTAGAGCAGTAAGTTAGTTCCACCCCCTACTGTCTTTTATTTGGTTCTGAGAATGGTGGTCTAGCTGAGGTTTCTAACGCAGCTGAAGCATGTTTAGATGTTTTCTCCACTACCTGCAGAATCCTCCTCCTGACATGCAAATGTGAGTGTTCTCCTCCCAAGCTTAAGCCACGCGTCTCAGAGGCTCTCCATATTCCAGAGAATGAGCGCTGACTCTGTAGTCATCCATTCAACGACTCTTTCTCAGTGCAATCCTCTTGTTATATTCCAGGTCCCCAAACCGAAAGCCCCTCTAAATTCACAAATAATGAACGTCCCTCCGCATTCTCACAAACCATTTTCCCTTGCCTAGAATATCATTTTACTTCACAGTGTGTAACTTATAAAATTGTACCCCTTCGCTTAGGTCCTCCTCAGGACTCAACTTTTCCATCGAAGGATTTTAGGAAGCCCATTAAACAGTAGACTCTGCCCATTGTTTCATGCTCTATCCGTAGCTGTCTTACTGTAAGCCGCATACTCTTTATATACAGAGAGAGTACACTATTATGCACTCTCCGAAGGTGAGGGAGTATCTCCTTTATCTTTAAATGAATATGAATATGACAGTTAGTGGCATTCATATTATTATATCATATACTTACCATATATTATACCTTTAGTATATTTATTTATAAAAATTATAAGTAAATGTATATTGTACACTCTATATTTCATATCATATTTTTTCACTGCTAGGACCCAGGTACCAAAGACAGAGAAGGGTGTTCCTTAGTGTACCTTACATGTTATATCATAAAATGCTATGTCATATGTAGCATTTCATATTCTTGGCGTTGCATATTCATCACGTCAGGGCACATCATGTGAAGGACACGTGTATTCTTCAGATCTTTCAAATTAAAACCACTTGAAATGTGAATTCCTGTCTTCTCAGACTCTAAGTCTATCCTGTGCTATCTGTGGATCACCTCTTCCTCACCGTTTTACTATTCACAGTATTCGGTGCCTGCCTACCTCCAAACTGAAATTTTTATTTTGGTTGCTAAGTATTCAAGTTCCTAATATTGTATTATAATTGTACTCGTACATTTACTGTTCCTCTTAAAACTGTTGATATTCCTTTTGTTCTTTTAACTTAAAATATTAGTTAAAGTGTAATTGCATCACTTCCCCACTTTCCATTCAGCCCTCTGAATTTCTTCATGGTCCACTTCCGTATTGTCTTCTGGAAATTCTATCTCACTTTTTGCATCTCTCAATGATATGATATATTGGCCTTGGTATAAAAGTTTGATAATGGCATGTTGGAGTAAAAAGAGGAGCACACCACAACACAATTAAATCCATGGCCATGCTTGCTCATGGTGCATGGAAACTGCGAGACCAAATCTTTTAAGTTCAGACTCCATTTTAGAGAACCTGACCTAAGTTTGAACTCGGGTAAACCAACAAGCCATACCTAGCATTAGTTTCTAAGTTATACTCACCCCTGACCCCCAACAAAACCCAAACTTAGCCCAGTTTCTGGATTAACCCCAACAAGACCTGAGTCTACAGGATAATCTTCTCCCAACAAATCCAGCATTTCCAGGTTACCCCCAACAAATCTGCACCCCCCAGGTTACAAGCTGTCCCTATCTAATAACCATCAATGCAGACAGAGGGAAGCAGAAGTTAAGTTTATGGTTTGACTCCCAGCACAAGCCAAATATGCTAAAGGCCACAGCAGCTCTCCAATTAGATGCTTGGCAGGCTAGAGACGCCCTTCACTTGCTATTTTCTATAAACCTTGCCCTGAGAAGTTTTCGGAGCTCTACTCTACCAAAACTGTCCTATGGGTCAGCAGTGGGCTGAGTCCAAGCTCAAACTTGTAAAGACACTATGTGATTTCATCAGATCAGCTCCTGACAAGTCTTTGGGGGTTCACTAACACCTCCTTGGCACTACAGAACATCCTTTTGAAGACCTCAGGGCAAAGGGTAGTGACCATCTTGTTCATCATGTATACCCCATGTAGAAAGAAAGAAGTAAGGTAAAACTCAAGTTTGGAAAATAATCTTATTTTATGTTTAGGAAGCAGGCTCGTAGCTAGCAGAGTAAATGCAGACTCATTTTACCTTGACTTTTCTACGGTCTTCTTACCAGTGCAGCAGGAAAGAGGAAGCAATATTATCACATCATTCCAATTTCCTTCAGCATCAAAATAGCCCCTATCTGAAAATAGATGTTTATAATGTTGTTTATTTCTGTAGGTTACACGAGCTAAGCTGTTAATGGCTGAAACAATGAACTAGAAGGTCTGAAGAACCATGTTTTTTTCTCTGCTAGGATACCAGAGAAATAAAACTCTGTAATCACCATGGCTCAACTGACATGGTTCCAGGAAACTCAGTGCTGTTGATGGTAAACCCACTGTTTTATTTAATTGTATGTCATGCTTAGTTTTTAACTTTTAATACAATACACTTTCAGAGATTTAAAAAGTCCCTCTTCATTTGGCCCAGATTAAAAATCAAAATAAGAAAACATGCAAGGCTACTTCTAATTCTCAGATAAAGTCTAATTCCAAGGTTGCTTGGGCACACTCTGCCTGGGGCATATTATTTTTTGTCAGTGAAAGTTTAAAAATAAAATCCCAGGACAAAGGGCATTTTAAATAAATTAAAAACTGTCTCACTGCTCTATGCAACCTTGGAGACATATAGGAAATTTACAGCCCATCATGTTATTTTTTTTCCTTAGCATAGCTATTGGCAAATGGTCAGCCTGTCATAAGAGTCCAATTAAATTATATAGCATTGCAAGCTTTTCACTTCTCCAATGTCAATAATGGGGCTCCTTCAGATGGCCCCTTGATATCCACTCCTGGGTATTTTAATTTCCTGACAAATCTATCATCTAAAATTTACCATCAAGAATAGCCCGTCTCAGAGCTGTGATAAAAGAGCACTAGTACTGGTACTTCCCTTAACTCTAACAAAGGACACTCTTTCCAGGTCTTCTGTGGCTAGATACTATTATAAGTACCTTCTCCATGTCTGTGCATCTGCATACTATAACATTGAAATTTATCCCCAGTTTAGGTAAATTTGTAACATACAACTGCACAATATTTTGAACAATATTTTTGAACAATATCTACTCTGCCAAGACTGTCCTACAGGTCAGCAGTGAGCTGAGCCCAAGCTCAAACTTGTAAATAAAGGTCCTTATGTGATCAGATCAGATCAGCATCTGACTGGTCTTTTAGTTTGATCATCTAAACCCAAGCTATTTGTTCCCACTGAAAAGTCTCAAAGAGTATTAAGTATGATTGAGGACAGTTTGAGGTGGACAATTTTCAAACAGAAGAGGTCAAATGTAAAATTTTAGATGGTCACTGGCATTATGACATTTCACCAACAGTGTAGATGTACTTAGCATTTGAGGGGATTGAATTGTACTTAGGATCAGAGGGGAGCAAGGGATTTGTGATTTTTGAATTGTCACCAATTTGTATTTGACAGACTAGAGGCTAGCAAATTAAATGACTCATTTACAGAAACCAAACTGGGCTCAAAATACCAACCCTTCCACATATTAGATGCAGCTGCTTTGTGCGTTTTCCAATAGTAATGAGCTTCTTTGATGATCAGATGATCTCTGGACTGGCTGAAATATAAGCCCATTTATTATTAGGCGAGCAGGTAGTGCAGTCCACATGTGATGTCACAGGCTGAATTGTGTCCATTCAAAAGATGTGTTGATAAAACAGAACAGGGTCCTATTGTAGAAAGGAGAACCAGCAGAAAAGAGAACAGAAAACAAATGGGGCAGTTGGAACCAGGGAATGCTGTGGCCAAGGGTAATAAATATGAAGAAGAAACTATAACATATTGGTACATTCACATACAGTACCTCAGAATGTGAGTGTATCTGGACAGGGTTTAAAGGTAATTAAAAGAAAAGAAGTCTTTATCTAAGCTGAAATCCCTTTTAAGGAGCAAAGAATTATGTGCATATTTATACACACACTCAAACTTCAGAAGAAAGACTATATAGTAAGGGTCAAACTAAGGAGAGAGGAATCCAAGGAAACCAACTGGTGGGACCCTTATAACAGGGCTTCCAACCTCTAGAACTCTTAGATATATTTTAGCATCCTTAGGCCTCTAATATAGTAGCAAAACCCAAACACATTATAAATCAGTGTCATCCAGAATAGAACTGACAAAGTTAACATCTTGTACATAGTTCTTCTACCTTAATCCTATAACCAGGACAAAAAAGAACAAGAGTTTTCCTTGAAACCTTGTGTCAAGTAGCATATGATGGAAAATACGTAGGACATGAGTCCTACGTGTATTCTGACCTGTAGTTATCAAAGGAAGTTAAGCAGCAAATGCATTGAAAATGAGCCACAGTGCTGAATTATGATAAGTCTGTATCATGTATAAGAAAAAGTTATTCCTAAACATGAGCTGAACATGAAAGACACAAAGAGACGTGCCTAAGTGGATGGGGAAAGCCTGTAAGACCTCAACCCTATGTAACCAACTGTGGGCAACTAAGAAATGCTGGTAATGGGAGAAATATTCTCCAGGGAAGAACTCATGAATTAGTTATGCAGTAACAATCAGGATTGGAGTAAAGGATGAGATGGTTCACTAAGGTTTGTGAAGCATTGAACTCTTTCACACTGCATGAGATTTAAAGCAGGCCCTCTAGTTTGCTTACCAGGGAGACGAGAATGGAGAGTAAATGGACTTCTTATATCAGGTAAAGGCAGGAAATTCTATAACCAGTAGACAGAACAAGCCTTGGCTTCCTTCTTCTGTATCACTCTCCTTTTCAGTACATCAAATATTTTCTCTAAATGTCCACAGATAAGAAAAAAGACAGCAAACAGATGAAGTGACAAGCTGGGTTCAAGCAAGTGCATAGATTTAGTAAGAATTCAGATTCAGTGGAGTATAGGTCTTAAGTACTTAAATAAATGTGGTTAATTTATAAATTCAGATGCTAATAAAATGAGAACGTGTATGGGGGAAACACAACACAAGCTTCCTTCTCCCATTATTGATTCATTGTCTGGTAATGGAGATACACAGCAGAAGGACTACTGTGGGGAGGGAGAAAACTGAATCAACAATTCTTCTTGTCCCTTTATAATTGATTCAGTTTTGTGCATGCTTTATTTAAAAATTTGAGAAGAGTTAAAACTATAGACTTTGGTGACTAGAGAGATGGTTTAGCAGTTTAAAGCACTGACTATTTTTTCTAAAGGACCTGTGTTCTCTTCCCATATTAGGTAAAACACCAACACTCATAAAATTAAAAATAATTTGTAAAATTATAAAAATATAGTATGTTAAGAAATAGCAGGATATATCTATATCTATATATAGTTTTTATATTGGAATATAAATACATACAGATAGATAGATAGATAGACAGACAGACAGACATTCCCATAAAAAACAGTCATGCAGAAGATGAGAAAATGGAATGCACTTTAATAACTCAATTGAAGCTTTAAATGTGTCTTTGTAAATTGAATATGATTGGGAAAGGTAAACCAAAACAACATTATGATAACAACTGACTGTGCAAGATAGATAAGTTAGAGCCAGTAACGCAGTAGTGGCAGGAATGTTATAGGAATAACCAACTCTTTTCTGGTTATATTTGGGGTCTATCACAAAATGTAGTTTGTGCCAGGTACTCTTAGCTGAGCCAAGAACCCCTAGCTATTTAGGCATAGACCCTAGAATTGAGTCTACTACTATAATTCTGCCAAGTGGTCATAGTAAGACATTGTCCACTAAGTACTTATCTTTATACTCATAGATTGTTGAAGATCTCAACCATCATCAGAGAAGTATGTTTTTGCAGTAGATAATGGTTAATATAGAAATTCACAGCTAGACAACATACAGAGAGTAAAAGAGTATGGAACGCTCATTCATAAACTGACGTTTATCATACATCCTTTTTCACAAGTGGTGGGAAGAGAGTGAAAGTCAGAGCTAGTAGAGATCTTGAGGTAGCAGATAACTACACTGAAAGAGTGCTTTCCAGACATGACAAGGACAATGCACACACAAACTCATAGTGACTATGACTACATCCCCAAGACCCATCCATGATCAAACCAACAAATATCCCAGCATGGATGAGGGAGAGGTTTACAAAGTAACACCCCAGCTGAGAATTGCATATTACAAATTGATGGCTGCTGGAGTAGAAATATCAGTTTTCTTCAGTGATGTGGCTCCTTAAGGGCTACCCATGTTGGACTCTACAATCATATACATGCTGCCCGCTCTAAGCAGACCCAATAGTTTTAAAAAAAAAGGATACATGACATTAGTGGAAAGTAATGGTTTGTGGGCAAAGGAAAAGAATTAGAGAAAACTGAATGGTTATGGATTTGATTGATTTGATTATAATATACCATATGTATGTACAAAATATTTAATAAAAATTATAAATCTAGAACATTTTAAAAAAATAAGTGTTTAATTCAGGCACCCTGGGCAAGGGTTATAGATTAGAAGAATGGTGGAAATATTAACCTGTATGGGTGAGATGGTTTGAGAATACAGAGAATTTGAAGACATTTGCATAAAAACCTATAAAGCAGAGAGTAACATGAGCACATGAGCAGTGAGGAAGTGAAGGAAGGAGTGTATTCAGGAGTTGGCATCCTGAGGCAAGAAACAAAAGGAGGGAGAAAGGTATAATACAAGCCAGGAGCTTTGGTCTATGAAGCCCACCTTGACCCTAGCGGAAACGCTGACACTGAGATGAACTTTCCAGACCTACAGCAACAGGAAGGAGCAGCTACAATTTTGTAAGCTCGCATCCATGGAGAAAAGATTCCCCGTAGGAAGGGAATTTTCTTAGTCCTGACATCTGAGCTGTTGCCACGAGATTGACTCTTTGGGTCTTGAAAATATTGAGCCAACATGTATTTCCTGCAGTGCATTCTTTGTATCTCTCAGGTCAAGCTTTTTTGTTGTTTTAGAACAGATTTTCCTTAAGAAAAGGCAGAAAGTGGGTCAAACTGTAGCCCCACTGCTGGCACTGGGTTCAGGAAGTGTAAATAACACATAGGTGTGTGGATGTGGGGATGTCCTCCCTACCAACTAAGGTCACAGTCTACCACTACCAGATAGCTCCTCTGAGCTCAGTGCAAAATGGAGGACTCCCTTTACCTGAAAGGCTTCCCCTTCCCTGACCCTCCCATATCCTCTACCCGGGGAGGGTTGTGTAGTCTTTGGCAGGCCTACAATATCTGGAAGGCAGAGTTCATGGAATGCGTCTCCATACAAATGAGGCATTCATAGAACCTTAAACTCTACCCAATGATTTTTTATTTACCCTGAAAACTCTTTCTCACTCTCCAAGGTCCATATATACCCCTGGTTTACCCTAAATAAAGTATATGTGTTCAAACCCTTGATGAATAAAAGTATTGCACAAGCTAATATCATCTAAGAGAGCTGTCCCATTGAATTGCTTTGTCTTAAAGAACTGGAGCACTAAGATTCTTGAAGAAGCAACCCCATCACCAACATCCACTCAATCCCAGCTGGTCTAGGATCCATGCGGCTGTGTGTGGATACGCTGAGGGGGAACATCAGACAGAGGACACAGAGCCACCCTGAGGACAGCATTTCATTCTCAGCTAGCACTTCAGATGGATTAAGCAGTTTATCCAGTGAAAAGACAAAAATGCTGACCACCTGAGCACACCTTCTAAGGCTTACAGTCTGTGCTATTCCAATCTCTGTAAAAACTGAGCACAGTTGTAGTCATAGGTACCAAACTGAGTCACAGGGAGTAAACACTTTCCTTCCTGACTACTTGCCATAATAAATTAGCAGAAGCAGCTGTTCTTGCCAGGATGGTGAAACTCTCTGGCCTTCAGCAAAGGGAAAGTGGCAAATCTCAGACCATAGTCTCAATGTACATGGTGGCGAATACAGTGTGTGCTGTCTTTGTTAAGGTTTCTATGTCTATGATAGAACACCATGATCAAAAGGAACTTGAGGGAGCGTATTTCATCCTACAGTCTGTAGTCCATCATCCAGGAAAGCTAAGGCAAAAAAAATCAAGTCAGAATAGAGAGATGGGCACTGATGTAGAAACCATAATGGAGTGCTGCTTACTGACTTGCTTATACCAGGAAAGCACAGCCCACAGTAAGCTGGATTTCCAATATGAATGATTAGTCCAGAAAATGTCCCCACAGACTGTAGACAACCTTATAGAGCCTTTTGTTTTCATTTGAGAGTCCCTTTTACCAAATGATTCTAACTTGCATCAAGTGGACATAAAAATAACCAGCAAAATTGTGGGCCTTGGTATAAATTTGAAAAAGAGAGATGTCACTCTAAAATGTAAAAAGGTGATGGAATGTGAAACTTCTACTTTCAAAGTGATTGTCTGGAAGAATCACTTTCTGCCTCGTCTGGTCCATTCATCCCCCTAGTGGAGATTTAGTACTTAAGGCACTGAAAGAATTCCGAGGGATGATTTCCCCATGCTATTCTTTTAGTGTTCATGCTGACACTTTAAACATGATCAACAGACAAGTCTATCATGGTAGGTTTTTCATGCTCTTCCTTGTATAAGCTGGACTCTGCATTGCATGATGTAAATAGGCAGCACACTCCTGGTCTGAAATCTCTTCATGTCATAATGAAATATTACTGCAACAGCCCCCTGATCACCATGCTTTATTGGTTCTGTTTATTCATAGTAAGTCATACTCTTGGCTACCGTGTCTTACTCCTATGGGAACCATGTTCCATTAACTATCTCCACAAGCCACTGTGTGTCAAAGCACCATCTATTTTCCCCACCAGTGACCCTGCAGCTAATTACAGCTGTATAGACCTGAATTCTCTATGTTATTCCTCCACAGATCTTCTCTGTTCTTACGAAGGTTCAGCTACCTGCATTGCTCCTAGAGAATAAACTTCATAATGGAAGAGCTCACCATAAACTTTAGCCCAATGGAAAAGAATAATTGGGGGGGGTTGGAGGTATGACTTCTTCACCATAAATACACATCTAATTGCTCTGGTAAACAATCAGTCCTCTAAGAATACCAAAGAACATAACGTCTGGTGTATGTGTGTCAGCACACACATTCTCTAATAAGGCATGCTGTGTATGGATTTGCAACCTTCTTTGTGAGATATAACAGTTGTGCATTTTTATTCTCTGTCAGTCTGTCCCTAGTTTTTGTCAGTGTGTGAACCTCCTCTAGAGATATACTGTTAAATCTGTTTCAGTGCTGTTTCACATCTCACAAAAAAAAAAAAGCCACCCTATTATAACTTATCAAGCATAAGCTTAAAGACAGAAGAAAGACATCTCTTTAGAGTCCCTTGACTCATTCTGCCTGGATGTCAACAGAAGTAGGAGAAGTCAATATATTCATTGATAATATAATATACAAGATAATGTGGAGTTTATCATATCAGTTCTAGATATGAAATTATTTTTAGATGACAACTGTTATAAAACTAACCAGATCAAATCTTAAAGTCTCAGATAACACTTATTTTCCTCTATAACATGCAACTTATAGAGATCATGTAGGAATACCTTGTATTTCTTCTATTGAGCACCAGTTGGAAAATCTAAGAGCCAGAACCTGTAATCACATGAAGGGATGGCATATATAACTCATATGTCTATCAACAATTAACACTGTCACTCACTAGCAAGTGTAGCTAAGCATGTTAGTGAAGATGTGTAAATGAGGCCTGAAAGTATGGGGATGAGTGAAGAAGGAGAGGAAACAAAAGGGAAGGGAAGAAGGGGGTGAAAGGTAGCAAGAAGAGGAAGAGAAGTTAGAGACAGCAAGAGGTGATATTAGACTGGCTTAGGCTTTGAATTTATACAATATTTCATCTACTGCATTTCATTTGCCATAATAATCATAAAATCCTGACTAATTTTAACCAGAGGGCAAATCTTCCCACCTCAGGACTAGGATGGTGGCAAACACTGAGAGCACATGGTGGGTGGAAATGATGCTACACCATCTCTGAAAGCTACAACTCACCAGACTCTTATACCAGAAATGCGTGGCAGAAGAGGAATCTTATCAATTTGACAAACAATTACTTAGACCTAACTTCTTCGCCTACTTATCTTGCTTTAACACGGCTATCTGGGATAACAGAGGAGTCATGGCCAACTTTGCTCTGTCTTTTTTTTTTTTAAAGCTAAACCAATTTTTGAACTACAAGGCTTGATAGGCTACCTAAAACTTATTATCTAAGGTAATTAGCTACTATCACAGCAGTACGTTATTCCTGATATGTGGAAAGAGTTAAACAATTGCAGTTGGAAATAGGGAGGAGTGTGGCCTACTTTGTAATTACTTTTCAAGGTTTTTTTTTTTTTTTCTCTTGATATTTCAGACCAGAAACCATTTTGGACAACATTGTGAAATATATACTGTGAAGTATTTGTATATTTGATGCTCAGTGAGGGAATAAAAAGACTGCTTATTCTATTTAGAAGCCATTTTTCTTAGTAAACGCCAATGAACGGTTACATTAAGATTTTGTTAGCGAGGGTTGGGGATTTACCTCAGTGGTAGAGCGCTTGCCTAGGAAGCGCAAGGCCCAGGGTTCGGTCCCCAGCCCCAAAAATAAAGAACCAAAAAAAAAAAAGATTTTGTTAGCAATTATTCCGCAAAAAAAGATTGTGTTTTGTTCGTTCATTCATTTTTGCCTTGTCCCCTTTCAGATGAAAACATTCATGAATGTTTTCCTACAAATTGGTTTATTCATGTATCTTGTTTTGTCTAATAGAAATATACAAACTCACATTTTATGAACTGAAACTACATATGCTTAGTGGAAGAGAAGAGAAAAATGTAAAGCTCATTAGAACCAATTATGCACTTATCCACCACCCAAAATTGCAAAGTCTATGACAAAATTCAAAGTAGAAAAACAGTTAGCAGGGCATTGTGTAAATTGGGGGTGGGGACAAAAAAGAAAAAAGAAAAAGAAAAACAGCTTTGTATCCTCTCTCAGAACTCTTATCAGTTACCTATGCTCAGTTCTTGCTCAGCTCCTAGTAGGAGCTATTAGCTGTCATTGCTCCTTCTTTTACATTTTATAATGTAACCACATGGACATTTGTTTGTTTTTTTCTTTATAGGATTATTTGACCTCATTTAATATCAAAAGTTCTAAGTATATCCATTTTCATGCAAAATTTGTAATTTCAGTTTTCTTTAGGACTTAGTAGTATTAAATATTCATTATCCATTCATCTGTTGATAGAAAATAGGTTGATCCCAAGTCTTTGCTATAGTCAGTAAAGCATCAATAAATACAGGGGTACAAATATCTCTGGTTACACAGGTTTGGGGGTAAATGCTATACAAAGAAAGAATCGTCATACAATATTTCTATTTGTAAATGGTTGACATTCTTCCAACTAATTTCCACAGTTAGTTGGTGTCCCCACCAACCATGAATCAGGGTTTCTTTTTTTCCATATCTCTTCAGTGTATGTTGTCAGAGTTGTTGATGAAACCATGCTGAATTAGGTATTATCTCAAAGTGGGCTTAGCTGAGGTGGCTACGGATATTGAAAATTTTAAAAATAATTACTGACTGTTTGTGTTTCTTTTCATGAAAACTGTACAATCAGGTCATTTGTCCGCAGCCGATGGACAATTTTATTTGCTTGCTGTTTGTTTTCTATAATTCTTATTTCTTTCAAGATGTCAGCTTAGCGTCTCCAGTGTAGCTGGTAAATATTTTCCATTGTTCTGTGGGATATCTGTTTACTCTTCTGATCATATCTTTTGCTCTATGGAAGGTTTTAACTGTCACACAACCCCATCTCTTACTATTTGGTGTTAGTTTTCATATTAGTGTTCTGTAAAAAAGGTTCTCCTTGCTCTACCTCCTCCCCACGTGTGCTCTCACTTGAGGTGTTTATCTTAGCCATTCTGACGGGCGTAAGGTGGAACCTCAAAGTTCTTTTGATTTTCATTTCCTGGTGACTAAGGACTTAGAACATTTCATTAAATATTTCTCAGACATTACAGATTCCTCTGTTGAGAATTCCCTGTTTAGCTCTTTACACCATTTTTTTTAATTGGGTTATTCGGGTTGTTGGTGTCTAGCTTCTTGAGTTCTTTGAAAAATTTAGATATTAGCCCTCCGTCAGATCTAGGGTTGGTGAAGATCTTTTTCCCAATCTGTAGGTTGCCATTTTGTCCTATTGACAGTGTCCGTTGCCTTACAGAAGCTTTGCAGCTTCATGAGGTCTCATTAAATCGTTTGTTGATCTTAGAGCCTGAGCATTAGTGTTCGGTTGGATAAATTGTCTCCCATACCAATGTATTCAGGGTGTTTCCCACCCATGGGACTTTTAGAATCTGAACCACCAATGAAAGAACATATATGACCTGGACCTAGGTTTCCCTGCATATCTGCAGCAGACGTGAAGCTTGGTCTTCATATGGGTCCCTAACAACTAGAGTAGGGACAGTGCCAAAAGCTGTTACCTGTACAAGGGATATGTTCTAGCTCTGCTGTCTTGTTTGGCCTCAATGGGAAAGGAGGATTCTAGCCTTACAGAGACTTGTCAAGGTGTCAGGGAGGGGAGACATCCATGGGTGACCCAGTGGCTCAGAGGAGAAGGGGAGGGGGAATGGGGAAGAGATTGTGGGAGATAGTGACCAGGACAGGAGGAGTGAGCAGGATGTAAAGTGAATAAGAAAAAATATATATATATACATATATATACATATATATGCTGTCATACCCTAAATCTTGAAGTGATTAAAAAATATATTCAATTATAAAAGTAAGTTGTCTAATATAAACTTCAGAATGGCTTACAGAAATTCGTGGAGAGGCATAGAGTGAGGCTCTTACTAAGTTTGGTGTGCAATGTTTATTTGAAATGTTTTCTAATCAGTTTATATTTTTTTTCATTTTTGTTGGTTGTTTTATTTATTTACATTTTAAATGTTATTCCCCTTCCCAGGTTCCCCTCCACAATCCCTCTATCCCCTCACCCCTCCCCCTCCCTCTGTGAGGGTGCTCCCCCACCCACCCAACCACTACTGCCTCAGCGCCCTAGCATTCCCTTACCCTGGGTCATGAAACTTACATAGGACGAAGAGGCTCCCCACCCAGTGATGCCAGATAAGGCCATCCTCTGCTGCATATCCAGCTGGACCCATGGGTCTCCCCACGGGTACTCTTTGGTTTGTGGTTTAGTCCCTGGGAGCTTTGGAGGGTCTGGTTGGTTGATATTATTGTTCTTCTTATGGGGCTGCAAACCCCTTCAGATCCTACAGTCCTTGCCTTCACTTCTCCTTTGGGGTCCCCATGCTCAGTCCAATGTTTGGTTGCATACGTCTGCATCTGTATTTGTCTGGCACTGGCAGAGCCTCTCAGGGGACAGCTATTCCAAGCTCCTTTCAGTAAGCACTTCTTGGTATCAGCAATAGCGTGTGGGTTTGTTGCCTACAGATGAGATCTATCCCTGGGTAGGGCAGTGTCTGAATGGCCTTTTTTCCAGTTTCTACTCCACTCTTTGCCCCTGCATTTCATTTTGACAGGAGGAATTCTGAATTAATATATTTGAGATGGGCGGGTGGCCCCATCCCTTAACCGGGGGCAGTGCCTATCTACTGGATATGGTCTCTACAGGTTCTATTTCCTCTTTGTTGGGTATTTCGGCTAATGTCCTCCTGTTGTGAATTTCTTGGTTCCCTGGCATCTGGGATTTTCTAATGGCTACCCAAGTTCCCTCTCCCCCACTGCTACATACCTGACCCTATATACTTCTCCCCCATCTTTGCAAATAGTTCTACCTGAGGACCCCACTATACCACTCCTGGGCATATGCCCAAAAGATGCTCCAACATATAAGAAGGACACATGCTCTACTATGTTCATAGCAACTTTATTTATAATAGTCCAGAAGGTGGAAACAACCCAGATGTCCCTCAACAGAGGACTGGATACAGAAAGTGTGGTACAATTATACTATGGAGTACTACTCAGCTATTAAAAACAATCACTTCAAGAAATTCGCAGGCAAATGGATGGAACTTGAAAAATCGCATACTGACTGAGGGAAATGGATGGAACTTGAAAAATATCATTCTGACTGAGGTAACCCCGTCACAAAAGAATATACATGGTATACATTCACTGATAAGAGGATATTCGCCAAAAGAAACTCGGAATACCCATGATACAACTCACAAACCATGTGAAACCCAAGAAGAAAGAAGGTCACACCAAAGTGTGGATGCTACAATCCTACTCAGAAGGGGGAAGAAAATAATCTCTGGGAAGTAGAGAGAGAGAGGGGTCTGGTTGGGAGAGAAAAGGGGGAGGGTGGAAGGGGGCCAGTTCAGGTTGAAAGCAGTTGATAATTTTTTAAAGGACAAATTCTGACTTTCTTAGTGAATAGTGGTAATGTTGCTCTGCAGGGCTCAGTTCAAGTGCTTGCACAGGAGATATGGCTTCCAGGAGACTCCTGGGCGTCCTCTTAACATAGCTCCAATGTGAATTCTTCACTGCAGCACCACTCCTCTAAATAAATTCAATGGAAGGTAACAATTCAGGGTTAGGAACAGACCCCTATAAAGCAGACTATCACTATGAGAAAATCTGTTTTTAAAAGAAGAGTCAACTATTACTTACTTCACAATTGCCATAAAGAAATTATTTTAATCTACTGAATCTTTTTTTTTAAATTACTTTTTATTAGGTATATTTCTTCATTTCCATTTCAAATATTATTCCCTTTCCTGGTTTCCTGTTCATAAACTTCCATCCCCTCCAATGCCCCCATATGGGTGTTCCCCCTTACCACACTCCTCCCAACATTCTGCTGCACTGTGGTTCCAACCTTGGCAGGACCAAGGGCTTCCCCTTCCACTGGTGCCCCAACAAGGCTTTTCTCTGCTTTGTTTAGTCTTTTGGTAGTGGTTTAGTCCCTGGAAGCGCTGGTTGGTTGGCATTGTTGTTCATATGGGGTTGCAAACCCATTCAGCTCTTTCAATCCTTCCTATAATTCCCCCAAAGGGGGTCCTGTTCTCAGTTCAGTGGTTTGCTGCTAGCATTGACCACTGGATTGGACATGCACTGGATATGTCTCTTAGGAGAGATCTATATCTGGTCCCTTTTGGTATGCACTTTTAAGCTTTATCAGTCTTACCTAGTTTTGGTGACTGTATGTATATGGGCCACACGTGGAGCAGGCTCTGAATGGTGGTTCCTCCAGTTGCTGCTCTAAACTTTGCCTCCATATCCCCTCCTATGGATATTTTTCCCCTTTTAAGAAGGAATGGGAGCATCTGTATTTTAGTCATCCTTCTTCTTGAGCATCCTGTGGTCTGTGGATTGCATCTTGGGTAATTCGAATTTTCAGGCTAATATACACTTATCAATGAGTACATACCAGGTGTGTTTTTCTGTGATTGTGTTACATCACTCAAGATGATAATCTCTAGTTCATTCCATGTGCCTATGAATTGCATGAAGTCATTGTTTTTGAAAGCTGAGTAGAACCCCATTGTGTAGATGTACCACATTTTCTGTATCCATTCCTCTGTTGAAGGGCATCTGGGTTCTTTCCAGCTTCTGGCTATTATAAATAAGACTTCTATAAACATAGAGGAGCATGTGTCTTTGTTATATGTTGGGGCATCTTTTGGGTATATGCACAAGAGAGGTATAACTGGGTCCTCAGGTAGTTCAATGTCCAATTTTCTGAGGAACCTCCAGACAGATTTCCAGAGTGGTTGTACCAGTCTGCAATCCCACCAACAATGGAGGAGTGTTCCTCTTTCAGCACATCGCTGCCAGCATCTGTTGTCACCTGAGTTTTTGATCTTAGCCATTCTGACTGGTGTGAGGTGGAATCTCAGGTTGTTTTGATATGCATTTCCCTGCTGAGTAAGGATGTTTTACATTTCTTTAGGTGCTTCTCAGCCATTTGACATTGCTCAGCTAAGAATTTTTTTGTTTAGCTCTGTACCCCATTTTTAATAATGTTATTTGGCTCTCTGGAGTCTAACTTCTTGAGTTCTTTGTATATTTTGGATATTAGACCTCTATCAGATGGAGGATTGGTAAAGATCTTTTCCCAATCTGTTGTATGACATTTTGTCTTACTGACAGTGTCCTTTGCCTTACAGAAGCTTTGCAGTGTTATGAGGTCCCATTTGTCGATTCTTGATCTTAGAGCATAAGCCATTGGTGTTTTGTTCAGGAAATTTTCCCCAGTACCCATGTGTTTGAGACTCTTCCCCACTTTTTTTCTATTAGGTTGGGTGTATCTGGTTTAATGTGGTGGTCCTTGATCCACTTAGACTTAAGCTTTGTACAGGGTGATAAGCATGGATCGATCTGCATTCTTCTACATGCTGAACTCCAGTTGAACCAGCACCATTTGCTGAAAATGCTATCTTTCTTCCATTGGATGGTTTTAGCTTTTTTTTGTCAAAGATCGAGTGACCATAGGTGTGTGGGTTCATTTCTGGGTCTTCAATTCTGTTCCACTGATCTATCTGTCTTTCTCTGTACCAATACCACACAGTTTTTATGACTACTGCTCTATAATACTGCTTGAGGTCAGGGATGGTTTGTTTATTGTTGAGTATAGTTTTTGCTATCCTGGGTTTTTTTTTTTTTGTTATTTCAAATAAATTTGCAAATTGCTCTTTCTATCTCTCTAAAGAATTGAGTAGAAATTTTGATGGAGATTGCAATGAATCTGTAGATTGCTTTTGGCAAAATTGCCATTTTTACTATATTAATCCATGAGCATGGGAGATCTTTCCATCTTCTGAGATCTTCTTTAATTTCTTTCTTCAAAGACTTGAAGTTCTTGTCATACAGATCTTTCATTTGCTTGGTTAAAGTCACACCGAGATATTTTATTATTTGGGACTATTGTGCTGGGTTTCATTTCCCTAATTCCTTTCTCAGGCTGTTTATCCTTTGTGTAGAGGAAGGCTACTGATTTGTTTGAGTTCATGTTATATTCAGCCACTTTGCTGAAGTTGTTTATAATCTACTGAATCTTAACTTTAGTAAATTTAGGTACTCCAGTGCTGTATCTGCAATACCTTTCTTGCTTTGCTTATTTCCAATGTCATGAATATTCTTTTTCTGCCTTATAATATTCTACCCAAGGACCCGAGATTTAAAAACCCAACTCGGAGATGAGTGCTAAAATAAGTAAAAATTAAATAACCATGCAAAAATTTGTAAAACGTCTTTAAGTGAGACGACAACAGAATTGTTCATGTTGCCTAGGGGGGTGGAACAAGGTAGCAAGAAGAGACTGGAAAAAGTAGAGGGAGGGAAATTTGTGGTGGTAGAGATGTAATATATGACGGAAAAAATAAAGAGAAAAAAGGCAGGCCAACCATGGAGAGAGAGAAAAAGAGCAGAGGTGCGGGGTCAAGGAAGGTGTTCCACAATCATACCCTTGATCATAACAACATGAGACGTATGGTAAAGACTGTGAAAAGGGTCAGATTTCTTCAGTATCAAAAGGAGAACTCAATCCTCAGAAAATACTAGAAGTCTAATTCAACAGCACCCTCAAAGGATGATTCATTATGAACAAGCACAGTTTATACTTGGTATGTAAGAATGTCCATTTCATGTAGATAAAATATTTTGCACAGTACATTAACAGAATAAAGGGAAAGAGGTATGTGCCACTATTAAACGTAGAAAACTGTTTGATGAGACTTTCTATCTCTACATGACAAAACTCTCAGGAGAGCATTGCATAACCGCTCCTTTGCTACTTTATTTCTGTTATTACGTCAGCACTAGGAAGGGCACGTGTGGCAAATCCTTAACTAGTGTCATACTCAATTAGCAAAACGTTGAAAAACTGCTTTGAAAACAGAGACAACTGAAGGATAGCCATTCTTAATATTCTGATTTACTATATTACTATAGATCCTTTTCAGAGGAATTAGGGAAAAAATCGTATGAAAAAGTCAATGGGAAAAATATGTGAATTGACACATATGATGTGATATTTAATTTAGCAAAGATGCCAATGCCAAAAACCCCACTAAAATTATTAGACCTGACACATGAAAGTATTAAACTGATAAAATATAAAGTCAACACATAAAAAAAGGTAGCAGTTTTGTGTCTTAACAAAAACCAGTACAAAACCTTCAAGACAATAATTGTATTTACATTTCCCTGGAACTAAAGGTAAAAAGGAAATATCTGAACACAGGAAGCAACACCACACTGGTAAACACTGGACTAAATACAAACAAATGCAAATGTATTCTGCTTATGTTTTAGAGGAAGTAATATTGTTAAGGTGGTTAATGTAACAGAGGTTCTATGCAGATTACATATAGTACAGATACATTCAGTGTCAAAAAAATGCCATGAAATTACAAAAGTAACACCCATTAGGTAAGGTACTCTTCTCATCTAAAAGAAAAATTTTAGAGGCACGATACCATCTGACAGACTTTATTAAGTAGCTATAGTAATCAAAATATATTGTTAATGGCAGATAGTAGACAAAATGAACCACAGAAAAGAACACTATTCAGATTTTTGGAAAAATATCACAAATGTATTGCTTGGTCATTTTCAAAAATTATGCTAGGAACACAATAAAATGTCAATATGCTTAATAACATAATTTGTTTAAACTAGATATATATGTGCAAAAAAAATGATACTGGGCTCATCTCATGCCATCTACAGAAAACTCCAAATGGGTTGATGGTGCCAATGAAGATATGAATATATAAATCTACCAGAAAAAAGAACAACAAAACAAACGAGATTAAGACCACACAACATACATCTAGTGAGTAATTCTGGATTTGACTGCCAATACATAAGGGACAAAAACAAAAAAAGATAAATAGAGTCCTATAAGCCAGAGCAAGCTTCTACATGGAGAAAGAAGTCATCACTACAGAGAACTGGCAAGCCAGAGAGTAGGAGAAATAGTTGAAAAGCACACATTTCATTTGGTGTAAATATGCAAACCACACCAGGAGCACAGTAACAAAAGAACATACCAATTACATACTGTAAATGCAAAGGGTACTAGTAGGCATTTCACAAAATTGACATACACTGAGCAGAAACCTGGAAAATATGTAGCAGTATTAATCATCTGTTAAATTCAAATTAAAACCATAATGACCTAGGACTTCACAACTTTTAGAATAATTATAACACAAAAAGACACTGTCATAAAAGGAGAGGAGATAGGATGTGGGGATTGCCATGCATTTTTTGTAAGAAAGTAAATTAGTATATCCTTTGCAGAAAAACCATATGATAAGATATGATGCCATGAAATGCGATGCGATGTGATATGATATGGTTCATATGGTATGGTACGATATTTTCAGTCCCTCAAAACAAAAGTAGAATTACCACATGATGGGAAAGCCTCGCTTCTATGGAACATGTAAAGGGAAAAGGATGTGTGACCAGAGATAAAGAGATCAGCCTAGAAATCATTATGCTAAAATACTAAGCAAGCCACAGAAAGACTAGCAATGCTCCCACTCTGTGTGACTGGAAACAACTGGGGAAGTTGAAGGGCAATAAAGAAGCTGGGGAATGCTAGCCAAAGGTCCAGAGATAATAAGTTTCATTTTCCACCAAAAATAAAGATAATAGGCTAATCAGCACGATTTAGTACATGGATCTTAACCACATATGTATCGCATACATACATGCAAGTATGGTTTACCATTTAGTGTTAAAGAAAATATTAAAGTAAATTTTTAAAAATCCAATAAAAGCATGGCAGGGAGGGAAAAGGAAAGAAGATCAAAAAGCCTAGGATAGAGATGAGACATGAAAGTAAGAGTTGAAGGAAGGTAGCTCCATTCCCTTAATCTGATTACTTAAAGTGACACCAAGCATCTAGACAGATCGATGTAAATTAGTTTTCGAATTCTGGAGCAGTAGGTCTCACTTGAGCACACAGGAGGCCTGACAGAGCTCATGCAGGCCCAGTTCACCAGCACAGGTTTGGCAAGACTGTAGCTTCCCCAAGTTTCCAGACGAGTTTAGCAGATGCTCTGGTTTAAGAACCATTGGTTTAGATAAATCATCATTTTAGCGATATTGATGAACAGGAAAGAAAATTTTTCAAGGGAAGTCAGCTAATAATTTTTTTTTTGGAACTAGGAATTTTTTTAAAAAAATGTTTTAACTTGATTAAGCATTTATTGGGTTACAAGAAGTCACTTATTATTAAATAAATGACCAGACAATTGAATTATTATTCATTTTAATTTCTGACATTTTGTTTTCTGCTTCGATTGAACTCTTTGGCTAAATAAATCCTGCAGCTTTTCCCCACTGCACTCGATGTCTGCACTAAGCTGAGTCTGTTGCCCATAACCAGGCAGGTGAGTGTCTAATTTTCTTACTGTTCCCACACACAGGAAGCAATACTTTGCTAGCATAATCGAACACCAGGCCCACATTTTCTGCTTTGTTACACTCACCCTTTTGCTCTCTGGGGTTTTAAATGTCCCATTGTGCCCTCATTCTTCCAACAGAGGAAATGACGCCACCCACAGAACGCGTGCTGGGTTTTCCCATCCTGATGGGAATGCCACAGTGGCCGTCCTGGAAGTGGAAAGGCACAGAGCAGGGACAACCAGCCCTGGATCTGGGTCATCCCAGCTGCCGCTGGCTTGGGAACAAACCCAGCAGGCTCTAAACTCCCCAGAACCGATGTTTTGTATGCAACTCATTTGCACACAGCAAGCACCCCTCTGTGTGGCTGAGATGGTGCCTGATGGGATGCACTGGAGTGACAGAGGCTTCAGAGGGGAGCGAGGACCTGGCAGGATGCAGGGCTAAGATGTAAATGAGGTAAGGTACCGGTAATGGCCAGCCCTACCAGGCTTCATTGCTTTCAATAACACAAATGCTTTCAACAAGATGAATTTCCAGGACAAGAGGACGGCAGAAACACAATGCGATTGACAGACTGTTACAGGCAACTGATTGTATTATATTCAATAGGCTGAATCGTAGAATATGCCCAAATGCATCATACCTTGTGATGATATTCAAAAGGGACAAAAGCACAGAGGCAGAACTGAATTTAACTTTTCTCCGTTTATCTTTGTCAGACTCTTTCTCATAATATCCAGGTATACGAAATTTTCAGGATGTCGCAAGGTTAAAAATCTTGGTAAACGCGTGGTACCCATCCCTCATTAAGGCATTTAATTAGCATAATTGACACATAGAGTATCAGGATTCTCTCAATCTGATAGCTATCTTCCAGGCAAACACAATCTCCCCTAAATCCTTGCATTATCTGCATCTATGGAATTATATGAAGTCAGCAGATAATTAGTAAAACCTATCCTAGTAGATTACCATAAGAGGCTGCAGGGCCTGCTGTTTTACTCTATCTTTGCATGTCGATAGCAATCTATACATTTATGTAACTATGGGCTCACATGTAAAAATGATTTTTTTTCTTTCCTTTCATTTAAAGTTAACTTTCTAATTTTGAAGCAAGGAAGCAAAATACATTCTATGAGATATTTCTGCAAACATTTTTCCTAAGACCTATAAATATATATGCATAATATATTTTCCTGTGCTTACTGTAGAACAGCTAACTGAAACCTTGGGGCTAATATTTTCATTGCATTTTCACTCACAATTCCTGTGGTCACAAGAAAAAGCACGGTACAATAGCTACATCTTGGCTCCTCTACTTGGTACGTGGAGAGAGTGATAGTCCTGCTTTACAGTAAGTTTCCTATTAAAATGGTCAGGAGAAATGTGCTTCATAAATGCAAGGCTGCTAACATTTTAAGAAGATAACTGTGCTATACACAATGGGGACTAAGACACATTTTGTATCAGGAAACACCTTAAAAATAGGACTGGCCTTCCTGTTCCCAGGGAAGGGCGATTCGGGCGTCTACTGGGATGGGCTCTGAGTGTTTCAAATGAGAAATCACTTTTTAAATTACAGAGTCTAAAGAAAGTGTGGATTTGGGGACTATTATTAAAAATATACATCTGTGTCACAATTGTATGTGAGTATGATAGTCCCTAGCCCTGAGGAAAATCTTTAAGCAATTTAACAGTACCTTTTCATTAATTAATTTATTTATTTCCTGATCCCAACTTCAACTCCCTCCTTTCCTCCAAGTCTCACCCTATTACCTTGGTTCCCCGCAACCATACCCTTCCTTTCTCCTGAGGGAGGAACAGGACTCCCACAGATGTTAACCTACCTTGACATACAAAGTTGAAGAAGGACTAGGTGCGTCCTCTCCTAGTGAGGCTAAACCAGTCAGCCCAGTCAGCTGAGAGGGATTCAAAAGAAGGCAGCAGAGTCAGAGACAGCCCCTGCTTCCGCTGTTGGGCATCCCACATGGAGTCCAAGCTACACATCTTTTACATATGTGGAGGGGGCCTAGGTCCTTCCCATGCACGCTCTCTGGTTGGTGGTTCAGTCTGTGAGAGCATATATAGCCCAGGTTAGTTGATTCTGTATGTTTTCTTATGGTGTGCTTGACTTTTCCGACTCCTTCAATCTTCCCTCCCACTCTTCCATAGGATTGCCTAACTGCAAATATAGAAGATTATCATGAAGAGTGTCAGGGGTGGGCTCTCTCTCATGGTGTGGGTCTCACCCATGCATCTTGTAGTCAGGGCAAATTGTGGGTCTAAGGTTTTGTGGCTGGGTTATTGTCCCCATCCTTCCATTAGGAGTCTTGCCTGATTACAGGAGGTGGCCGTTTCATGTTCCACATCCCCTACTGCTAGTAGACTTAACTATTGTCACCCTCATACCTGGAAGTTTCCATTGTCCTAAATTCATCCTCTGTCATCCCCAGACTTGAACACTCATGTTCCTCCCCATCTGTGCACCCCCTGGTTCCTTCTCTCCATCAACCTCCAATATCTATTTCCTGTTCTCAGTGAGAATCAAACATCCCCCCTTGGGCCCTTCTTGTTACATAGCATCTTTGAGTCTGTGGATTGCGGTTATCCTGTGCTTTAAGACTAATATCAACTTATAAGTGAGTATATACTATGTGCGTCTTTCTGGGACTGAGTCACCTCCATCAGGATAATATTCTTAACTTCTGTTCACTTGCCTGAAATTTTCAAGATGTCAAGGTTTTTAATAGCTGAGTCCATTATGTGAATGTAAGACATTTTGATATTCATTCTTCAGTTGAGGGATGTCTAAGTTGTTTCCAGTTTCTGGCTATTACAAATAAAGCTGTTATGAACATCGTTAAGCAAGCGTCCTTGTGGTATGGCGGAACATCCTTTGGGCATATGTTCAGGAGTGCTATACTTGGGTCTTGAGATAGAACTAGTGACAACTCTCTGAGGGACTTCCAGAATGGTTTCCAAAGTGGTTGTACAAGTTTGCACTACAACCAGCAATGGAGGAATGTTCCTCTTGCTCCTCATCTCCTCAAGGATGTGCTGTGGCAAGGTTTTTTTTTTTTTTATCTCAGCCATTCTGATGGATGTGGGATGGAATCTCAGGTTGTTTTCATTTACATTTCCCTGATGACTAAATATAATGAATATTTCTTTAAGTGCTTCACAGCAATTAGAGATTCCTCTATTGAGAATACTCTGTTTAGATTTGTACCCCATTGTTAATTGGATTTTTTTTTTGTTGATGTCTAATATATCAGCACTCTCTCTCTGATGTTTGCCCATCCTACAAAAAGCCATCTAAAGATTAGATGAAATTTCCATCAAACTTTCAACACAACTCTTTACAGACCATGAAAAAAACAATGCTCAACCTCGTATTGAAAAACAAAAGAAACCCAGAACAGCTCAAACAATACTGCAAAATAAAAGAACTTCTAATGTATTACCATCCTTGATATCAAGCTATATTACAAAGCAATTGTAATAAAAACCTCATGGTATTGGCATCAAAACAGACAAGTTAACCAATGAAATCAAATCAAAAACCCAGAAGTAAACCCACACATCTACGGACACTTAATTTTTGACAAAGAAGCCAAACCTGTACAGTGGAAAAAAGGAAGCATCTTCAACAAATGGTGCTGGTCTAACTGGATGTCTGCATGTAGAAGACTGTATATAGATCCATACCTATCACTCTGCACAAAACTTACGTCCAAGTGGATCAAAGACCTCTACATAAAACCAGATACACGAAATCTGATAGAAGAAAAGGTGGGGGATAGCCTTAATCGCATTTGCAGGAGGCAACTCTCTGAACAGAACACCAATAGCTCAGACACTAAGATCAACAATTAGTAAATGGGACCTCCTCGCACTGAAAAGCTTCTGCTTTTCAAATTGAAAAGTTTCTTCAATAGAAAAACAACTGCAGCCTACAGAATGGGAAAAAGATCTTTACCATCTGAATATATATGTATATATGTATGTGTGTGTGTGTGTGTATATGTATACATACATATTATATGTGTGTGTATATATATATATACATATATATATATATATATATATATATATATATATATATATATGTGTGTGTGTGCCAGTACATCCTCCTAGGTTTTGTCAGTCTTATGTACAATTGGACCCAACTTCACAAAAGAAAAAAACATGTGCTTCATTCTCCCCAAATCTTTCATTTGCAAATTATCAGAGGACCCTTATCTTGCCACAATAGCGATTTGGGAACTCATGGGGATCAAATAAAATCTAAGAATTCTAACTGCCCTCAGTAGCACCAACATTAAATTTAATTTTTGATTTTTAAGAGACCTTCAGCCATTTCAAGTCTCTACCCACAAATATGCCTCATTCTCCGAAGGAAACAAGGGAAGTCCTTTCGACAGTCATTCACCAAGCAGTGGTTTGCGCTCAGAAATGCTCAGGCAACTGACGACTATAGAGAAAGAGCCAATGGTCCACCCTAGTTGGGTAAGACATCAATGCCATCCCCTTACAAGAATGATGTCATCTTGCTGGGCAAATATGGGTAAGAAAATATAAAGCTAAAACAATAGCTTTTTCTTTTCCTTCTTCACTTTCTTTCCTACTTTTCACTCACAGACACCAGAAGAAAATGTCAAACCTAAATTTTGCTTTAAGAAGTACATTATGGCTTATAGCGGAGTTCGGCAGCTTTGAGTGACTGATGTGAACAGCACTCTCCCGCATGCTACAGACACGTGCATAGGTAGAGTTCAAGGCCCTCTTTTATTTCCATCCATTTCTATGCTTTCATAATCGCATGTTCTCGCTCACTGAGCACTTACTTTTGAAAAATGGTATTTTAACACTCGACTGTCTCTTCAGCAAAAGTCATTTTATTGAAATAATAAAACAGACTGTATCCTGCTGAGCATGATATTCTGCAAGAAGACAGAGGGAAGGAACAGAGACGTGCCTACGGTTGATGGGTTTGAGTGCATACAAACAAAATGCCAAGGGAGAAGAGCAATCACCCCCAAACTACAGACCAGTATGTGTGTCCTTTACGGTGAGGGGTGAGGTTATAGTCAAAGAAAGAATATGCAGACAAGGAAGCTGGACACCAAGCCGTGTCTCCATATGAATTTTAGCATTCCTCACTCGGGAGTCAGCTCTAAGGGTCACTAGTAGACTAGTGGATGAATGAGAACATAAAGACAGGGTGAAGTGGTGGAAAGGGGGCCTTAGATGCCCATTTAGAGTGTTTGTGAAGTGAATGTGCTTCTATTAGAGAACGAACCAAATAAAATCCTCCCACTTCCGCAGGCATTTTTCACCTGGTGAAGAAAGCAGGATGTATAAATAATAATAATACAGAAAGGCCAGCAGAATAACAAATAACTCAGGCGCTTTGGATCTGTTTTTGAAACAACAGAATAGACTTTAAAAAGCAGTAAAGACAATAAAAATCCAGCCATTGTGAAGCAAGAGAAGCCTGGGCTGCAATAAAGGCAGTCAATAAAGAAGCTCTCTCATTTAAACATCAAATGCGCATTGTTTTGCAACACCTGTTATTCAGCCATAATAGCTTTCTTAACCTGTCAAAGTGTTTAAGCTGAGGAAAAGAAATGGGCCTCCAGCTGTGCAGTTCTGTGGAGAAAGCCTGTACTGAGCGATATTAGTTTAATGAAATGTGTACAGATTGTAATTGTGGTAATAAGAGGGCAATTCCCCGAGGTGCTGTAGGAAGGCGGTGAGCTCAGTCAGGCAGAAAACAGAAGTGTGCAGTCTGAGGAGACAAAATATGGCCTGCTTGGAAGAAAATGCAGGACTGAGTGGTAGGGCAAGAAGAATCCAGCAGGGAGGTTTACCTCAGAGCAAGTCTACAAGGGGTTAAGCCCCTCTTTGGAAGTTCTGGAAGTGACCCAGAGCTAATCTGAATCAGGGTTCAGACAACACCACCTCAGAAGCTTCAGACTAGAGGCCATCAGACCCCAGTCCTCAACATGATGATCAGGACCTTTCAGGAACTCGGTCAGAATGAGAGTCGATGGACAATCCCAAGCAGGTGGGGATAAAGGTGGTAGTTACACAAGAAGAAATACAAAGAAACTAGGAACCAAATAAACTCTGGCACGGGTTGCTTTTGTGTTTATCTTGGCATCGATCTGGGATCTGGGAGGGCTAGGCACATTTTAGGAGCTCACTGAAAGCAATAACTATTTTTGTCGGCTCCCCCATAGACAATGCTCCAGTATTTCAAAATGCCTCAGTCATTTAAAGTCCCCAGAGCAGACACCAAAATGTAGAGCCCTCAAGGAGAACCGGCAACGCCAATGGTATATCTGAAACAAAGACTGGTAAGTTACTGGAAGCCTAGTGTAACAGAGTCTAGCGTTCAGAACTCCAGGGAGACCCAGTCAGAAGGCGCCATTCAGCCCTGTCCTACTCTGACAGGGTCTCGCGATGCATGTCAGAGAAAGACTCTCTTGTTCTTCTAGCAAGGAGTGAAATACGAACCGTTTTGAAATAAGCCAGAACATCCTGTTTTCCTTAACAAGGTCTACCCCCAAGAGAAACGTTTTACAGAAAGTCTCATGTTATGACTGTGTTTTATCAGAGTGTAACTGAACTGAGGAAAGGAAATACCTAACAGAAACATCACATATCACATCTCAAGTAAGGACAGGCAAGAACACTGAGAAGTACTTGTGACCTTTACATCCTGGTGGTGCACACTCTTAATCAGAAACTAAAAACCAATCACAGGACTTTGGAATAGGGCCCCTCTTGTCACATGCATTAAAGTCCAACCTACCGTGCGTTTTAACTCGGTACATGATGGGTGACTGGTCACAAAGGATCGCTAGGTTGCCTAGCTCACCTGTAATCCCAGCTCTTTGCCAGGTGTGCAGAAAGGTCCGGAGCCCAAGGCTAACCTGAGCTATGTTGTAAGACAACGTTTCAAAAAGAAAAAAAAATTCAAGATTTTTTTCCCGACCGTAATTATTACCTCAAAGGTACCAATGGTTAAGGAAGAGTCCATGCAGGAAGAGGTGGGGAACGGAAACTTAGAGACAGACATTCCAAGAAGACCCAGAAGGAAATGTCAGAAACCAATGGTGCCTGTTGTATTGGGAGTAGAGAATGTCTTGACAGGTTTGTTAGTGGAGTGGACTCAGCTAGGAAAGGAACTCTGAGCCTGAGGAAACTTTAATAGAAAATTCAAAATCCAAACAGAAAAAAAAAAAAAAAAAAAACCAAAACAGAAAACACTCTTGGGGAATGTGAAACAACCATAAAATACAACAAATGAAAATTGAGGATCTCTACAGAGAGAAAGGTTTAAACAAGCCAAACAGAACTTCCCCCAAATCAGTGTCACAGAGAAAATGACACATCCAGTAATCTCATATAATATCAGGTAGAAGGAAAGTGTGGATGGTGGATATCAGGATATCATTTTCAATATACAAAATTTCAAAGCAAGGTGAGGCAACACTGAAAAGGAGCTGTCAGGGGGAAATGCACAGCCTGTCTACAGTGGGCATGGAAGATGGCTGAGTCGAGACTGCCGACAAGGCACAGCAGTGCTTACTTAACCTGGGAGGAAGCCAGTTTAATTCCCCGCACCCACACGGTGTCTGACAACCATGGACAGCTCAGTGCCGAGATCCGATTCCCTCTTCTGCCATCTTCAGACATGGCTTGCAATGTAGTTCAGTTATAGGTAGGCAAAATGCTCATACACATAAAATAAAAATTAATAAGCTCTGAAAGGAAAATAAGTCCAGCTTTTACTCAGAAATAACATCAAACAGTCCATTTTACTATAAAAAAATTAACTGTGATAATCTATGTTAAGACGACGCTGTGATCTACTAACCCTTCTGTGGTAGTACATGGGACGAAGGAAATTTTAGGAACTGTACAAACTGATCTCTAAACCTTCCTGTCCCTCAAGAGAACAATTGCCCAAAACCCTAACTCCCACGCACCAAGAAACACTTTCAATAAAGCCTTCACACACCAACTCATGAGCAGTCATCAATGTATAAGTGTTGAAAGCTCATTCAGATACCATGATGCAGCAAAAATCATTTTTATTACTTTTATGTTTTCACAAGTCCAGCCATTAGTCCCCTTCTGGTCCCCCCTCCTGGTCCCCCCTCCCACAGTTTCTTACTCCATTCCTCCCCACAGCCCGTCTCCAAGATGATGTTCCCCACCCTACCCCACCCCATCCCTGCCATGCCTCCCCACTCCCTGGGGCCTCAAGTCTCTTGAGGGTAAGGCACATCTTCTCATTTTAAAGTGTGAAGAAACGATCAACATATTGAAAGTTTGTAAGAGAAACAAAAGAACAAACCGCTCTGTGATGTTAACCTTCAAAACTGTCAGAGAAATAATTTCTCAAGCAAGATGTTTGTTGTTCATACACTGGCCTTATAGAAATGCTAAAGAACATTTTAGAAAGGAAACACAATCTGTATTAGAATCCCATAGCTAGGGTTATAACCCTTGGTGTAATACCATGCGCAAGACCCTGGACTAGGTCCCAGCAGCAGGAAGGAAGGGAACTCAAAGCCATATAAAGATTGGTACGTTCACATACATAAAATAAATCTTAAAAACGAAAAGGAATGGTATCATGTTCAAGAGCAAATAGACAGAGATAGATGAAAAATGAAATTTTATTATTTTAATTAATCTCAGCAGCTAGAAATTTATTCAAAAATACTATCACAGCACATTGAGTATACAGACATATATTATGTGTGTGGCGTGAACAGCAGAAGTGATAAAGGAGAGAGGGAGTAACTCTGATCGTTTTCCTATAATGAAATATACTGCCTAAGAAACAACACAGGGTTTTCTGAAAATGGGCTTTGACTAATTGTAGATACGTTGTAAATACTAGAGCAACCTGTACAAGAACTGAAATGAAGAGTATAGCCAAGATGGTGACAAAAGAAAGAAAATTATACCCCTAAAAGTGCTCCGTGTGGCACATGATAGGCAGGGGAGGAGTCATAAAAAATAGAACAAAGGGAAAAATGGCACACATAAATTTAGATATACCGATGGCTACAAGGAATGGTATTGGTGAAGCTATCAATTAAAACACAGATTTCCAGAGTGCGCACACACACAGGCACATACAATCCTAAATATGTGTTGTCCACCATAAATAAACTTTAAACATAAAGACACACATAAATGAAAAGTCTGGGAAAGGGTAAACCATGGCAGCCACAGCCTGCAGAAAGTAAAAGTAGTTTATTCCTTTCAGACCAAGCTGACTCCAGAGCTAATGAAGCTACGAGCTGTGGAAGCAATTTTAATTCGGTAAGTCATTATAATACAATACGTCATCACACTACGATCAGGGAGTTGAGTCTTCAAAAGATACCCTGAATTTCTCATGAACACTCGCAAGTGCGCCTGATAACATGGCAGCAGAGAGTGGCTGGGTTCACCTGAAGATGCAGCGATACTGCTTGGCAGCTGCAGTGGCCGGTGTCTGTGGGTGGCAGCAATGAATTGACAACTAACAAACTTGGAAGGAAGAAGGGTCTTGAAAGTTTTCCCCATGAGCAATGAGGCATCCCTGAGATCTATGACGTAAGTTAACTCAGGTATCATACGTCCCACAAGCAAGTCTCAAACTATCTCATTGCTATGTCCCTGTGTAGTTTTGATTTTACTTCTCAGTTAATAAAAGCTTAAGCTCTTTTCAGGGTAGATATCTGACTGGAAAAAAAATAGGTCAACCCACCAATGTAGTTGGAGATGTCAATACCCATCTATCAAAAGCAGACAGATCCTACAGGGGAAGGGTGGTGAGGACACAGGTGCACTGGGACTCACCATTAATCAACTACATGTAACTGACGCCTAATGAGCTCTATCCAGCATCAGTAGAGCAAATATCCTGTCCGAGATCATGCACGGTCTCTCATTCTATCACTTTCTAGGAAAATAAAGCATGACGTACGAATTTTAAAGACCAGAACTCGTACCATGGTTATTCTCAGACAACAGCGGTATTTGGTGAGAAGCCAATATCGGAAGGCAGGTGAGAAAAAGAAAATACACAGAAAATATGAAAAAAATGCAACGGTAGCTGGGAGTGGAAACACAGGCTCAGGAGCCTGGCGCAGGATGAGCGTGCGTTTCAGATCAGTTTAAGCACAAAACTCCATAAGGTCAAAGAAAAAGATCTTAAAGGAAATTTAACAAAGCATATCTAAAAATAAGTGACAAGACCACATAGCCTCTAGTTTTGTAGATTTGTACTAAAACAATGCTTCAGGGTATATTGCAGCATTGAATACACACATTGGAAAATAATAAAATTCTAAAATCTATCATGGTTTTTACCTCGTGAAACCAGAATAATAAAAGCAAATTAAATCAAAGGTAAACAGAACAAAAAATAATAAAAATCAGGTCACCTCCAATGAAATTTAAAGCAGAATATCAATAAAGGAAATCAAATCCAAAGCTGGCTTTTGGAAGGATGATTAAAATCAATAAGCCTCTAACCAGGCTAACGAAGTAAAAAAGGAAGACACAAATTACCAAAATTGGAAGTGAAAATGAAACTTACTTCAGCTCCCAAGGATATTAAAATGGAAACTTTATGAAAAATTCTGTATTCCTGTCTTGGTCCATTCAGATTACTATAACAAAATGTTATAAACAATGTGTTTATAAGCAAGAAAATATTATTTTTTGGCAGGTTTGGCAAGAGCTGTCTCCTGCTTTCAGATTGTACCAATTCAAGGATGTTTCTGTCTGATGGATGGACTTGCTAGCTCTTCAACCGTCTAAATACAGCACCAATCCAGCAAATAAGACCCTACTCCAGAGGTCTCATACCATCCAAAGGACTCACCTCAATATTGTCAGAAAGAGGAACAGAAGTTCTAAAGGAGAATTCATTAGTGACACAATGCAAACCATACCAGCAGAATGTGACAACGTAGAGGAAATCAGCCCATGCCTTGAGAAAGCACAGAAGAAATGCATAAGCAGTGTTTGAAGGACCAAAGAGTAGTACCATGGCAACAGCTTACATCCGCACATGGTGAATCAACATGGGGAACTTGAAATTACAAACACATTTCCAGTTTGTGATATGAAGATGTAGACTTTAGTCGAGATCGCCTACATTTCAAAGAATTTGATCTCTTACAGTGCTGAAAAATAGTAATTTTAGCATTTTCTATACAAATGGAACATTATGCTGAAGTATTAGTAAAATTTTATACAAAAATAATAAATTGTAAACATAACAATTGTAAATCGATGAAAGAACTCACAAAACAACATGAATTGGGAGATATTTCTCATTTATAGTCAGAATATTGTCAGGGTGTGAGTTATTATACATGTATGGATAGATTCAATATAATCTCAAATAAATCAATAACCTAGTGTAAGGACATTGCAAAGCTAATTCCAAATTTATTTTAAGAGAAAAAAGCCAAATATATCTAATATAATATTGAAGAACAAGGAAGGTAGGAGACTGGAGGTTTCTGTTTTCAAACTGATTATCAAGCCAAAGCAATTAGATCACGTGGTATGTATCAAGAAGCACGTGCATGTCAACGGAACAGACAGAGACTAGAAGTAGAGTCATAGTTAACATTTTGTTTTATTTTGTTTTTGTCAAAAATGAAAACAATTAAATGAAATTATGTATAGTCTTTCAAACAAATGGCAGAATATTCAGACATCCACGTATACGTCAATAGGTCCAACCAAAGACCCTCAACAAAATCAACTTCAAATGAGGTGCGGAGTCAAACGCAAGCGTAAAACTATAAAGGACCCAAAGTAAAGCATCTGGAAAAGTTGAAAAGAACCTTGAGCTCTGTGATGATTTTTAGGAACGACAGTGAAGACATGATCTGCGAAAGACAGAATTAATAAACCAGACTACATTGAGGTTACAAACTTTGCTCTGCAAGATACACTGAAGAGGATGGAATCCTTCTGCCCTGACTGGAGGAAAATGCAGAGAAAGGAATGTGCGTGACAGCATATCATACAAAGGATTGTTAAAACTTGGCAATCAAAGGCGATCACCCGACCAAAAAGTGGGTCAAAGACCTTAACAGACATCTCAACAACAAAAGGAAAAAAAAAAGAAAAACAAATAATTATATGGGAACATGTACCATGTCATCATTCATTCATAAATTAAATAAACAGAACTAGAGTTATAGACTTGTGAAAATGACCAGAACACTAAGTACTACGCCAAATGCCTTCAATGATGAGCAGTCCCAAGAGCTGGTCCAGTGCGAGAGGGAATAAGATGATACACCTAGGGGTTGGGGATTTAGCTCAGTGGTAGAGCGCTTGCCTAGCAAGCACAAGGCCCTGGGTTCGGTCCCCAGCTCCGAAAAAAAGAAAAGAAAAAAAAAGATGATACACCTACTTAGAGAGTGTTTGAAATTATCCTACAAAACCAACATACTCCTCCTATGTGATACAGCAATCACACATCAAGGCATTCGGCCAAAACATCTTCATATAAAAACCTGCTTCTAGATCCATGTAGACGTTTAGTTCACAGTCACTAAAATGTCAGAGCAACCACGATTTATTTTAGTGGGTAGATGAAAAAATGAACTGGAACCAATCCAGACAGACAATGAACTGTTATTCACCATTATCAGGAAATGTCTACCGAGGAACAAGCATATGAAAAAAAAAACGCATAATAAGCAGAAACCACTACAGACTGTAGTCTTCTATGCTACTCTTGCAGACTTGGAAATCCATGAACAGATAAGTGGTCTCCCAGGCTGTCTGATTCTATAATGATGGACTCCTATCATTATGTGTGTCTGATCTGGTAGAATAGTGAGAAACTGTGGGATTATACACCATGATGCCATGTCAAAATAACCAGAGAGATACCTGTACCAAATTCACCAGTGTGAATTCATCATGATCGTGAGAATGAGGAGGGGTTAGAAATGTTTGCAGGTACTGACCACATAAAAATCTCACTGGTTTCCCCCCCCAGTTTTACAAGTGAACCTAAAACTAATTTAAAAAAGAAAAATTTGGGGCTATGGACAGTTTATTTTTAAAGGTGCTGCCCTTTCTAGCATAAGGATGTGAGTCACAACACCAGAACTCATGTGTAAAAACCAGAACATGGTGGGGACCATTTGTAATCCCATGGTTAAGAAGCAGGAGAGACAGGGGTATCCCTAGAACTCCCTGGCCATCCAGCCTAGCCTACTGGGTGAATTCCAAACCAATAAGACACCTTATCTCAAAAACTAAGTAGATAGTACCTGAGGAACAACATTTGAGTTTTGCCTCTAGCCTTTGCATGCACACTGTTGCCTGTATCTGTACATGAGTAGCACACACAAAATAAGATTGTAAAAATGAATAAAGTATATTCCAAGTATTGCTTCACATCTGAATAAATACTAAGCCAGCTTAGCTGCTATTGTCTCCAAAAATGTCCAAGGTGGACAGAGGTGAACTCTGTAACCTCTTATGAGCCCAAAATATTAAATGTACGTAAAGCACTTTAAACTGTATTTACATTTCTGATCAATATCATATGTTGTTTTCCAAAAGCCAATCATCTTAAGTCTTACAAAGTACGGATCGGGTAGCAATTCCTAGATATCACCTATCAAATTTTCTTCTTGTATTGGTCAGCACTCTCTATAAAAAAATGAATAAAATGATATTTTAAAGGGGATTTATTAGATTGCCTTAAAATATAATCAAAGGGTTTCCTTCTAGTTCACTGAATCAAGTTTACAACCAAGTTTACCTACTACACTTACTCATACCCCAAACACATTAGAAGATGATTTATAGAAAGAAATTTAAAACTCAGATCACGACAGGCTTTACATATCTCTTCAGCTAGCCTATCTGAAAGTCAGAGCCAGTCCTTTAAAATGATGACACACATTCTAGTTCCTGTTGTACCCATTCATGCTTTTTTACTGTATCTGGACAGACCTAGATCAACAGTTGTAGCAGGCAGATGCCTTGAAGGTTTGTACTTGGGGGAGGGGCTATTGCAGCAAAGCAGCTGGATCAAGGGATTGCTGGGAATTTTGGTAGTAAGAACAGATTTTAAAACTTTTTTACTTAATACCAAAAGTGTCTCTTTTTTCTTTTACCATGTAATTATTAAATACTAAAGGCATGCAAATGTTTAATTAAATACTCAAAATGCACAACACGGTGCATTATCTGAGACGAGTATTATCTACGTAGCTTACAGCATTTCCATGAACGATGTTCACTGTGATGTATTTAAAGATTTTGAAACATGAGAAAAATATGCCAAGTCCTTGGTTAACAATACTTTTGTTGGTTTTATTAATTTCAAAAGCTCCCAAGGCAAAGAGGAACAACACTTCAATAATTATAATAATTATAATGCACAGCTTAACTTTTGAAGTTGCTTGCAGATGCATGGTCCTCTAGAAGTGTTAACTCAGATAGAAGCGGGTCTAACTGGCATAATTACAAGCCGTTTTTCCTTAGGGTTACTCTGCAACCTGATCCTCCACTCCTGAAACATCATCAATCCATGAGGGGCAAAGGGCAGCATTTAAGGTCAAAAGACTTGACCTTGAATTTACAAATGGCATTTAACTTCACCACTGCTTTCTAATTTCCCTCCCATGTCATACACTGGTGTCTAGACCCACAGGAGTATGGTCAAATCTCAGAAATGTGATATTTCCATCATAGACTTTGAGAAAGTTAAACTAGTCACAGAAGACACAGTATTACTGAAGCACTATTGGGTCAAGGGCTCATCTCTTTCTCTTTTTTGCTTCTTTCTTCCTTCCATTTCCTTCCTTTTTTTCCTTCCTTCCTTTTCTTTCTTCTTTTCTCTTCTTTCTTCCTTCCTTTTCCTTCCTTTCCTTCCTTTTCCTTCCTTTCCTTCCTTTCTTCCTTCCTTTTCCTTCCTTCTCCTTCTTTCTTCCTTTTTCTTTCCTTTCTTCCTTCCCTTTCCTTGCTTTCTTGTTTTCTTTCTTCCTCTTTTTCTTCTTTCCTTCCTTCCTTCTTTTCTTCCTTTCTCTTTCTTCCTTTTCTCTCTCTCTCTCTCTCATTTCTATTTACCTCATTTAATTCCTAACCCTAACCCTACATTTAAGGAGTAATTGACAAGGAAATTGTAGAGTCACTATTTCATTTTCAGAGCCGAGCTCCTTCATTTGTCATCCCACTAGCATTCTAGTGAGAAGGAGAACTGCAAACAAGCTAATTTAAGCAACTTTTTACATAAACTGTAAAACTATATCACAGGCTAGTATGGTGAATTTAGTCCAATGAGAACATAAAGAAAAATATTTCCTATTCCTTGGTAAGGAACAGCTTCCTTCAGAACATATTGCAGCAATGGCGTTCTAAATCTGCGAAGATTAGAAAGTAGTTAGTTTTATGGTCAAGATGTTACAAACTGAATCTCGTTTTGCTTTAGACCACAGTGCCTTTCTCAGACTCAGTTTCCTGCAGGCATGTCACATATATACAGCCAGCATGGCGAGCTCAGGGAAATTCAGCAACGATATTGAAGCCAACTGTAAAGTCAAAATTCACCATCTCTGAACGGTCGTCATTTTGCGCTTATTTAAGTAATAGCAAAATAGGCCATCTCATATTAGAAAAATCCTACTTGGAAATCATTTTCAAAGTACTATTGAATTGCGGCCGCAAATGTAACAAATGGTTTTGAAGTGAAAATCGACCTGAGGCAGGAAGAAAACTCTGTAATCTAGCACCAAACTCAGTTATCGTAACTCAACTTTGTAATCTCAGCTTGTTCCCCCACGACCTGGGTGTTTTGTTTTGAGATTATATTTTTTAAAAAAATGAATTCAAGGAGTCTCTGAAGCTGAGCATCCAGAGCCTGCTTCTTTCTCTCTTTTCCGAGAGTAGGTAATAACAGCCGCGAGGATTTCCGAGACTTCCGTCTGCTGAGACGCTGTGTCGTGCATTGAAATTACGGCCCTCTGTTCCATGTGGTCACGTGAAGCATACTGACTGATTCCTTGTGACGGACCCTGTCACGGATCCGGATGCTCCAGCTGGAAGACAACAGAAGAAATCGCTGCTGCAAACAGCCACTTAGGGGTTAAAATTTCATACTATTTTTGGAAGAACCATTCTATCTTAATCACAAAAGTAAGTGGGGTAGGTTATGTAGGACTATGTTCACATTATAATGCAATATGATTCTAGACCATTCCTATGTATATACCTTCATGTGACTGATTTTATAAATAAAAATAAAATTAAATTATTAATATCATCTAAAGAAACTCAAGTTGCTTGCTCCTGTAGTACTGAGAAATTTATTAAGGCATGGCCGAGCTATTAGTTTTCTATCATGTTCTAAAAGACTAGAGGGGAGAAGTGTTTCCCAGGCGAGCAATGCAAGGACTTGGGTTTGGGAAATGGGAAGTGTGCCTTCACTCCAAGCATCGAGCCACAGCTCTTTTCTTTCAAGGCATACCACTGCGGGAAGACATCTCCTTGGGAGTTATGCTGATATAAGTTTATCTTTATAATTTAGATATTATTAAAGTAGGGTATTATTCAAAGAAGAAAAGCTGAATGTTGTGAACATGGATGAAGCAAATGCTGGGGAAATGTCGATGGTCCTTTATAAGTTCCAGCCCTCCCTCCCATCCCTCGTAGTGTGTATGTGTGTGGGGGGGCAACCACAGGCATGGATATGCACACACAGACACATATGTGCATGGGGAGAGCAGAATTCTACATCTAATCTCTTCCATAGTCATTCTCTACCCTTCTTTTTTGAGACATGGCCTCTTACTGAACCTGAAGCTAGTGAATAAGGCTAAGGTGGGTAGCCAGTTGAACTCCATGGGTCTAGTTGTCTCCATCTTCTCAGAGCTGGGGTAACAGATGCCTGCTGCTACACAGTACTTTTCTACATAGGTGCTGGGGATCCAATCTCAGGTACTCATAGCTTCTACAGCAGGCACTTGACGGACTGAGTTGTGTCCAAGACCCTCCTATTTCTTTCCTGTGTACTTTTCCTATGCTCCATCTTTCTCACAACCCAGAAATCTTCTGACCTTTCCAACCTGCAAAGTGAGAGGGATCGTTATTAGGTTAATGTGAATGGTATTCAAGCAATTTCCTTAATCGTGATAACAAAACTTCATGATATTTTCATAAAAAAGGACACATAAAATTGTATTAAATGGGGTACATGTTAAAAATTGCACAGCCCATGTAAGAAAATTCTCCTGCAAAATTCATCTGACTAGAACCATGTTTTCAAAACTCCCAGGTCTTGGCGCTTGGTCTGTCTACTTAACAGAGCCCCGTCTGCAAATCCTTTCCAGCAAAGATTTAAAGATTTTTGCTTCCGATACTTTTCAAAATGAGCTTCATTCATACCAGTTTTTTTGGCTGTGACCGAATTAAATATTATTTATTTTTATTTTGCTTTGGCCTTCAACTTCAGCAGAACACTGAAGATAATACATACAGGCTTCCTGCACTGAAAGGCCTGTTCATTACTAAGTCTTCTGCTTGTGTTCCCTGGCCTTCCGGGAGTCCTAAGTGCTCCCTTCAAGCTGGCCAAAGCTGGCCATTGAGTCACCCCGCTTTGACTCTGAAACAGTCATGGTTTCTTCAAGACAGTCCTGCCTATTTAGATCCAGGCCTTTCCACCCCATCTCAGGGAAACTAATCACCACAGATCCCATTCTCCCTTTTGCTGTACTTTATTATGTGTTTCAAGGTTGGAAACAAAGAAGGATCAATGCTTTTCCTTTAAAATATGACAGAGCTATTCCTTCCCTGCAAGACAGATAACAGAGATTAACTAAGGCTGTGATTCTTGATGGGGGTAGTCTTTCCGTGCCCATCCTGGCCTGATTGAGTTACTTACCCTTCATCAGAGTAATTGACTCCCCATCTTTACTGACAGCTCTGGTGACGTTTTAAGGCAGCCTGTTTGTTTTCTTTAAGTATGATGCACAAAACCAATGTCCCCTGCACTTGCATTCACCCAGAGGCCGAGACCGTAATTTCAAAACTAAAAAAATAGAAGATTAAAAATAAAAGATCATTGGAAGATATAGAGCCATAGTTCTAGCCTCGCCTGTGAGGAGTAATATTATCACCACCAAAGGACCTGGGTTCTGGGAGCTAAAAGTCTATATTAAATTGTCAATCAGTTGAATACTAGGGCTCCTAAGTAGGCAGTTCTTATCAAGTTGAATTTTATTTCCTCATAATCATATCTCATCCGTCGCTGATTCTATTTCTCTGTCTTCTCGCTATTTTCCTTCTATTACGTTTATTTTCCCCTTACTGGTCCTTTGAGGAAATATGCATTATAAAATGCTTTCAATGGTAGCAAGTTCATTTTCATTTACTTAGCAAAGAGATACAAGGGAGGACGGAAAGCCAGCTGGGTGGGGCATTCCAATGCACTCTCATGTCTCAGGAGCCAGAAGGGAATTACAAGTTCAATATCACTCTGAACAGCTTGGGAAGTACCCAAAGGCGCTGGAGACATAAATCAGTGGCGGAGAATTTGCCTAGAATACTTAGGGCCTGAAGTTCAAACCCCAGTACCCAAAATAAAAGTATCTACAATATGCAAAGAAAGGTGCTCAGGATGGGAGGTATAGAATGCACAAGATGAAAATATTGTCCTTAAGATCTTATATTAAGGAAAATAAGCATTCACATCAAAGAATACTGAGACAAATTCTGGTTAATTTCCTAAAGTAATCAACTCATCGACAGTGGTTTTATGGCCTCCTCTCCTCTGTTGTCTAATATTTCCTGCGCGCTGAATTCATAATGATGTTAAAAATGTAATTCGGATAGCTGCTTTATTTAAAATCCTTCATCAGTTCCCATTTGTCATCAAAGAGAGCTTCAAACTGCACAGTCAGCATTTTTTGTGATATGACCTCAGTTTCTCTCTCCAGTCTTTCAGGCGTCACCTCACCCTCTCTATACTGGTGTCCACTACAGGAACATTGTCCTGTTGGCCACTTCCTCCATAGTACCCAGCTGCACACACTGAAGCACAGTGATAGACATTTTCTCTACGGAACAATGTTGGCTTGGAAATGCTGAATTCAAAGTTCTGACCCAATACTCAGACAAGCATGCCTGTATGAATGTGGCTACGGCTTGAGATAGAAGCTGTGGTTCGCACACTCTGGAGATGACTTAATATCAATGCTTCCTGAGCAAGCACAAACAACAAGGTTTGGATCCCTAGTACCCATGCGAAAGCAAGGCGGGCATGCTTACCGCCTATAATCACAGCATTCCTCCAGAAAAACATGAGATTCTAGGGCCAAGAAGGCTTCCTAGATTTATCAGAATGAGGGAACTCCTGGTTCAACAGCTGTCTCAATCAGCCAAGTGAGGAGTCAAACACAACAGCCTGCAGTCTACACACACATAAACATATACACCAGTACATATATGTGCATCCACACACATGCAAGCATGTACACACAATAGGATATATATTAATATATTAGTGTGTAAATTAATAATATATCATGCATCAATTATATTATATATTAATATACAATATAATAATATTAATACAGTATGTTATGTTTTATTATATTTCATATATATTACTTACATGTTACATAATATGTAATATGATATGTTGTGTATATTAATTATGTATCTTGTAGTATATGCTGTATTAATATACAGTATATTAAATTAATGTACATTAAAATAAATGGGGTTATTATATAGATGCTGGAGATGTCTACAACTACATGATCACAAGAATTGCCAATGAAGAAAACATTAATTTCGAAAACAGTGCCATAAGAAGAAGCAAGCATATTTAAGATTTCATTATTAGACTTCAAAAATGTTGTAACATCAGAGTGAAGTGTGAGGACAATGAGATTTGCGGTATTTTATAAATGTTTTTGACTGCAAACATCTTTCTCGTTAGTCATCATAATGTTAAAAAAGCAAAATGGAGGAGGTTTTCTTTTAAGTGACTAAGGGAAAAAAATACGTGTATAAAAACATCTTGGAAAGAAAGATCAGTTTTAAAATTAAGTTGTTTTCTAATAGTCAAGTAATTGAGGAAATGCAAAGAAATTTGAGTAGTGTCATTGTTTCTCAAGAAATGTAAATTGTCTACATTTGGTGTCTGTATATGGGATGGATTCCCAGGTAGGGCAGTCTCTGAATGGCCTTTCCTTCAGTCTATGAGCCCCACTTTGTCCCTATATTTCCTTTACACAGGAGCAATTCTGCGTTAAAAATTTGGAGATTAGTGGGTGGCCCCATCTCTCAATGGGGCAGAGTGCGGGGGTTTGCCTAACCTCTGGATATGGCTTTTACAGGTTCTCCCTCCCCTTTGTTGGGTATTTCAGCTAATGTTAACCCTGTTGGGGACTAGGAGCCTCTTGCTTTCCTGGCATCTGGGACTTTCTGGTGGCTAACCCCAGTTCCCCATCCCCCATTGCTATACACCGCTGCTCAGTTTCCTGACCCTCTGTGTGTCATTCTTGTCTCATCCCACACTTGATCTCAACCCCTTTTTCCCCTCCTCTCCTTTCTTCCTCCCAAATCCCTCCCATCCTATACCTCCAATGAATATTTTGTTCCCCCTTCTAAGGACTGAAGTATCCACACTTCGGTCTTCCTTCTTCTTGAGCTTCATATGGTCTGTGAGAAGCTCTGCCAGAGCCTGACAAATACTGATGTGGGTGCTAGCAAACTGAACCTGGGACCCCAGAGGAAGAGTTAGGAGAAGGACTGAAGGAACTGAAGGGGTTTGCGACCCCATAGGAAGAACAAGAACATCAACCAACCAGACACCCGAGAGCTCCCAGGAACTAAACCACCAACCAAAAAGTACACATGGAGGGACCAATGACTTAGCTGCATGTGAAGCAGAAGATGACCTCATCAATGGAAGGAGAGGCCCTTGGTCCTTGGCTTGTTTCCCCAGTGTAGGGGAATGTCAGGGTGTTGATGTGGGAGTGGGTGGGTATGTGGGTGGGGGAACACCGTCATAGAAGCAGGGGGAGAGGAATGGGATGGGAGGTTTGTGGAAGGGAAACCAGGAAAGAGGATAACACTTGGAATGTAAATGAATAAAATATCCAAGAAAGAAAGGGGAAAATGTAAATTGTTCTGGAAATGGAGTCAAACGAAAAGAAGGTGTAAGAGCTGGCGGAACTGAGTGAGATGATGCCATGGTGTGGAGCGGTCGCACAGCGTGCGCAAACCCATCCAGAAGCGCCCTATGGCTGTGTGAGGTAGAATCGCCTCTTCCAGGTACCGGAAGCAATAGTGGAGCTCAAGAGCTGCTGTTTCAACTCGGGGCATTTAGTACAGGCAAACAGGGCCCCAAACAGACCCTGTGTGATCCTTGCACCTCCTAGGATCATATAATTGATTGGCAAGGGCCCCCAAATTGAACTTATTTATTTATTTTTGACAGCCCAATTCATTAGAGCAAGTCCATTGGCTGTTCTACATGCTTCAGTCCCTTGCTGCAGGCCAAAGAGAGATCGCCAGTAGCATACACCTGAGCTCTGTCCACAGGCCCTGTCCACTCCATCATGCTTGCTTCTGGTTTCACGTGTGAGCTCTCGGTTTCCCCTCACCCCTTTGCTTTTGAAAGCAAGCTCTCCCTGCGTTTCATTTTCTGCTGATTTTCTGCCTCTGTTTCCCCTGCGTCTCCCAGACCAACAAATGCTATGGAGCAGACAGACCCATTCATCTCCCCAGTCTTATCTGGAGGAGCATATGTTTCCTTTCTTTGAGGTCAGATTAACTATTCCTATATGCAACACAAAGAAGCAATATGCACTGGCAGCAAATTCTCCTCGGGCAAACCATCCTTTCTGTCCACTGTGTTAAGCCAATTTAACATGCTTAAACATGCCTTTTGTCATTCACAACAAAAGCAAAAGGCAAACGAACTCTGCTTAATAAATCATTTTCTGAGGCAGAAAAACTGCTCAGGAAATATGATGCCACACATTTAAGGCTAAAGTCTGAGACGTTTTAGTCACGAATTCATCCAGTTTCCCCATGACTAAAACTGGCTTAACAAAGACATTTCAAAGAGCAGAAGAAGTTTTTAAATTCTACACCAACCTCACTATGTATTTGAGGCCCACTTTATTTCTACAGATGGGTTTATTAGATAAATTATTTTTCTACAGAGAACATGTAATGATATAAATATATTTCAAAAGGATAGGAACTCTAATAAATGTTAGCCTCTCTGTGTGTCTCTGTCATTCTCTCTGTGTCTGTCTGTCTCTCTGTGTCTCTGTCTCTGTGTTTCTCTGTTCCTCTCTGTTCTCTCTGTTCTCTCTGTTCTCTCTCTCTCTCTCTCTCTCTCTCTCTCTCTCTCTCTCTCTCTCCTCTCTGAATGTGCATATGTGCTTAGGCCTTAACATGACAATTTGATTTATTCATGCTTCCAATTTTATGAATTCAAATTAGAAGCTATAATTCCCTAACAGGAGTTACCAAACTGTACTTTGTAAAGTATTTAGCACAAAAGACAAAGTACCTCAGTAAAAGAAAAGGAGTAAAAAATCACCTTGGAACAACACCAAAATGATAGCCAGACACCTAAAAATCACATTGTAAAACAAAGAGGCTCAAAAAAACATTGTGCATACTCACACCTGCATACACATTCACTGAAATTGGATTAATTTTCCAAATGCCAACTTCTAGTAAGATCGAATATAACTAACACTGCCAAATATTTGAGCACGCCTAGCTGTTCATATCTCCACATTAAATTTTGTTCTAATACAGAAGAATGAGATGTGCTGCACACCCGTTCATGCTAGGTAGCGCTTGCGTTCATTTCAAGCAAAACATTTTCAGGTCAAGTGATAACGTTAGAAACCCATCTTCAGGTGGTCTGGGATGAATTTTCTGGCTTGTCTTTTATCTCCTCCTCCCACCCAGCTGCTATATGGCATTTAAAGCTTGGACATGCTTCCGAATTCTGAGTGAAGGGGACTCAAAGCTTTCGGACACGCAGGTGCCACAGTATGCAGAGTCTGCTATTGCTGTGCTTTCTCGATGGATGTAAGGGGGGGGGCAGCAAATCATCCTGTCCAGATAGCTCAGTCCTTTCCAATTTCTGCAAATGACATTGCTTCTTGGTCAGGTGGGTAACATTGCAAAATACCGTCATCCATATGGACCCTACGAGGAAAACTGGGTTGAACGGCTTTTAGGCTTTTAGCAAGCTGTGCTTTGACAAGAACTGTCTACAGTTAGTAGAGATAAGTGACTCTTCCACAGGTAGTAGGTGCCTTACTGGGTTCTCTCCGAGAGTCTTATGTATTTAAATGAACACGTAGCCTTAAAATAATGAGGGCCTTAAGTTAGCTAAATGCACTTATAATAACCATAACACAGGCCAGTTACTGGGCAAAGTGATAAACATTTGTCACCTCTTTTACATGAGGATGTCGAGCATAGAGAGGACATTCCTTAGTACATCCTTTCGGGTTGTGCTTTTATAAGCCTACTGTAAGGAAAATAGCGTAATTGTGGGGCAACCTCTAAGTGTAAGTGAATTTTATACCATGCAGCTAACAATAATTCTACCATCCTAGGAAGTGCATATTCATTAAACTCTCATCCTACAACAAGAAATATTCTGTCTTACTTCATTAATTTCACCAGCACTCACAATAAAACCAACACATATCAACTCATTTTATGAAGATAAGAGTGCCTTTGTCCCTATGTTTCAGTCTCTTTGGTGTGGGATGCTACTCTGCAGGCTAAAGAAAGAGGAAATCTGGACACCATCCTAGCCAAAAACCTTTGAGCTGCCGTCTGTCCTGCTTGTTAGATGAGCTGGAGTGATGGTGGCACACAACTTGAGGGAGTGGTTAACTAATGTCTGGGTTAACTTGAGGCCCAAGCTTTGAGAGGGAGCCCATTCCTTACCCTGCCAGGAAGGCCGTAAACAAACTAGACAGCTTAAAGATGTAGGGGAGAATCAAACATGACTGGAAATACTGAACGGGAGAGAGAAGAAGAAAAGTAACCAAAAAGAAAAAGGAGAGAGAGAGAGAGAAAGAGAGAGAGAGAGAGACAGAGAGAGAGAGAGGGAGAGAGAGAGAAAGGGAGAAAGGGAGGGAGGGAAGAAGGAAGGAAGGAAGGGGAGACAGAGAGAGAGGGAGAGAGAGAGAGAGAGGGAGGAGGGAGGGAAGGAAAGAGGAAGGAAGGAAGAAAAGAAAGAAAGAACAAAAGAAAGAAAGAAAGAAAGGAAGGAAGGAAGAAAGAAAGAAAGAAGGAAAGAGAGAGAGAAAGTTCCTAACGCTATTCTGCTCATAGCTCTGTCCCTGGCCATCAGTCATCAGAGAAGCTTCCTCCCACAGCACACGGGAGCAGATACAGAGAGCCACAGCCAGACGGTGTGCAGGAAGTAAAAATGAACCCAGGGAGAGAGGAGGTGGGGGCAATGCATGTGAGGGAGCTGGGAAACTGGTCAAAACCTATTGTGTAAGATGAGAGTCTGGATAATTAATATAGCAGATGGTACTGTGATAAGATGTAAAGGTGCATGTGATTACAACATTCTGGGTGCTCTTGGCTACTTCAGTGTATTGGCTATGAAAATATCATGGGAAACTTGGGAGAAAAAGGTCGTCCTGATAATATAATGCTAGCCAGTAGTGTTCTGTATTCTAAATGGTCCTCAACACATACGCTGAGTATATACATTACTCTATCCATTCATTCACCTGCCGTGATTCAGAGTTCAATCCCTGGCACCCACACCTGGTGGCTCACACCCACCTATAAGTCCAGGGCTTGAACATTGAATATTATCTTATCTTCCGGTCTCCGTCGGCACCAACAAACATGCAGTGCATATGATCTCATGCAGTAACACATACGAACTTAAACCAAAACATATATATATATATATACACACACACATATAAATATATATATATTTATATATATATGAATCAATGCATCCACATCAGTTAGATTCATATCCCCAACTTCCTATTTGGCAGGAAAAGTAAATAATACTAATTAAAACATAATCAGTTTTAAAATATGTCTTGATAATCCAAATGTACATTTACATACAAAACTTTATTCTCAATACTTTCATTCAAAATTTAAAATTAAAGTAATTAAGGCATGTTCAATCCCCCCTTTATTTTTCCAAATAATTAAAATACAGTTAAAATTTCACCCTCCGTTTTCATCCCTCGAAACCTTCCCAAACTCATGACTTCATTTTGTAATTTTTGATAGATATTAAAATTATCAATAGATGAAATAGATCAATAGATGCATCTATTTAAATATAAAAAGTTATAAATCTTTAGGATTATATACATACACACATACATATCCTAAAAATAGACAAACTGTTTGTATTATTATATTTATATGTTACTATGATTATATGTACATGATACATGTAAAGGCACTTATATGTATGTGATTTCAGGCCTGACTATTTTGTACTGGCTAACCAATTTCAAATACTTATTAATCAGTTTAAGATTTCAAAATGTGCTTTAATTTAAAAACTCCTACTTCAGTTTCTCACAGCCCCTGTGATGCCTAGAAAAGGAACTCATTCATTAGCATAAATGTAAATATCTCAGAGAAAATAAGCTAAAATCAATTTCACATGGAATTATATTGTACTCTATACATACAAAGATGCTTTCATGTACTTAAATGTAAAACTACAGGATCTGTACAATTAATCACTTTATAGTAACAAAAACAAAAACAAAGATATATCCACAAATACTAAAAGGGTAAAAATACACTGTGTATTGTAAGCATCTTTAAATTATATAGCCTAGATGTGCAGGCAGCTGAATGGAACTGGAAAAGATCATCCTGAGTGAAGTAACCCAGACCTAGAAAGACAAACATGGTGTGTACTCTCTACAAGTGGATATTAGTCATAAAGTACAGGGCCACCATGCTACAAAGTATAGACCTAAAGAAGCTAAGCAACAAGGAGGGCCCAAGGAGTGGAGGCACTTGAATCTCACTGAGAAGGGGAAATAGATTAGGTATATGGAGTTGATAGTGGGAGAAGACTGGATGGGGAGTGGTGGGGATGGGAACAGAAGGATGACATGGGAAGAGGACAGAGGAGGGAGTGAATACTGACAGGAACACCTGGACTGGGGAGGATGGGCATCTCTGGAACAAGCTAGAAACCTAGGACAATGGAAACCCAAGAAAATATGATGGTGATCATAACCAAGACTCCTAGCAATGGGGGTTATGGAACCTGAACTGGACATCTCCTGTACCTCAGCAAGATTTCCAAATGGAGGGATTGGAACACCAACCCATCCACCAAATCTTAGACGCACAATTTGTCCTGCCCCACAAGATGTGCAAGGGTAAAGATAGAAGAGAAATTGAGGGAATGGCCAACTAGCAACTAGCCCAGCTTGAAACCCATGCCATGAGAGGAAACCCCTCTTCTCATAATATTAATGACATTCTGCTATACTTGCAGATAGGTGCCTAATGTAACTGTCACTGGAAAGCCTTCACCCAGCAACTGATGGAAACTGAGACAGCAACTCAAAGCCAAACATTAAATGGAGCTTGTAAAACCTGTAAAAGAGAAAGAGGAAGAATTTAAGGAGACAGAGGGTAAAGGACACCATAAGGAAACCTACAAAATCAACTAACTTGATCCATAGGTGCTCACAGAGACTGAACCACCAACCAGAGACCATGCATTGAATGGGCCCCCTACATGTATGTCTATGAGGATGGACCCAGACCCACTACCCATAAATAATAATTATGATGATGATGACGACGACGACGATGATGACGACAACGACAAAAATGACAACGATGACAAAATAAAAGCAAATAATTCAGAACGGGACAAAACAAACAAACAGAAGATAAAAAAACCAAAGAAAAAATTTAAGAACTATCTATATAGATGCAGACACACATATTCACACACAGATAAGTCTCATAAAAACACATAACCATGCATCATAATGCACATGATAAGGTTAAAAAGCATGCCCTGACAAAGTGAGTCAATGATGGACTCCTTTCCTTATTATTTCAAGCTGTTTCTGAGATTCGTCACACATGTGTCCAGGTCAAAGCAAAGCGCTTGTTACTTTACCGTCTGAAAATCGTCCCCCTCATATTTTCATATCATCTTGCCTCCTTCCATTCATATTTCTGTGCAAGTGACACTCCTTAGAGGTTTCTTACTCTCCCATGGAAATGGTATTTAATATCCCTTTTCACGTTAAGGAGAGACTGGCATATCAATGAAAACCGTGTTTGTGTTCTGTAATTTGTCCTAATTGTAAGGAGTCTGCAGTATGTAGATGCCCAGTAAACATGAACTGAGGGACACTTTGCGTCATCGTTGGTTAAGATAGTCTCTTTACCATCATCAACAGCAACTGAGACAAACTGATGTCCGGCCACTTGCTTCATGAAAATCTGTATTTCATTTAAAGCACTAATTACAGTACATAATTATAACTCTGTAGAGGAAAGAAATCAAAATAGAGATCCACAGTCTCCTTTAGTTAGTGAAGAAACCATATCTACTTATTAACAGTAGACTCTAAAAAGAAGTAATTATCTTTCCTCTTCTGCGTCAGCTGTCATTCTTTTATTTTCTGTGCCACCTCCTTTGAACTGTTGCTATTACATTTACACGGTGATGCAGAATACTTATTAAGAAAGAAAATATTTGCTTATCATAATGCTTGAATAAACCCCTATCCCTAAATATTCATGATGAGACATTACTCACCAGTTAAGACCTAAAAGAGAGAAATAAGGTTATAAATGTGGCCATAAAGCATAAAGTGGTACCATGTCCTAATAAGATTATTGTCTTCATAAGAAAGGACATTAAAAAGAAATCTGCTATACAAGAGTGTGTGCTTGCATGTGTGTATGTGTATGTGTGTGTGCTTGTGTGTGTGTGCTTGTGTGTGTGTGTGTATGTATGTATGTATGTGTATATGTGTGTTACACATCATGATAGATCAGGTGAGCAGCTATCACGGTGCTGTTGTCTATAAGTTAAGCTACCTTCCAAGAGAACTTGGCCAAGCTCCAGAGAAATGAGAAAGCTAAGTGTTCATCCTTATGCTTCCTGATTTATTGAATCCCAGAAAAAACAATCAAATAACAATCAAAAATGTTCCCTGTCATATTGAATTAAAGGACACACACCATGTATCATAGTGACTTTCACTGCTGTATACATTAAGATGCTTTATTTTAAGCTGTATACAAGCTTTCTTATAAACCCCCATAGCATTAAATCCCGCCTGGCATGGGATTGCATTCTCTGTCGTGACTAAATCATAGTAAGCATGTTTTAGTATGTAGTATTACCCTAGAGATTGGTTCCTATCCTGTTTTAATCACTATTCTTATCTTGAATTACTCTTATGTTACCAACACTTTACACAACTTAGTAGTAAGCTGTATCTTCGGAGGGAAGGGAAGTGGGTTTTACTGAAAATAGATTTTTTTTGTCCTCACATAATACATCATGTTTACAGATTTCCCTCCCTCTTCTCCTCCCACTTCCTCCTCTCTTCCCTTTCCATCTGGACGAACCCTCTTTCTGTCTCATTTGAAAGCAAACAGGCAGTGAGCCCATGGTGGCTGACTCAGGAGGCAGAGGCAGGCAGATCTCTGAGTTTGAAGCCATTGTGAGATCAAGGACAGCCAGATCCACACAGAGATACCCTCTCTTAAAAATCAAAAGAAGAGAAGAGAAGAGAAGGAAGAGAAGAGAGGAATAAGCTTAAAAGAGCTATAAATAAAATAAAATATAATAAGATAAAACAAAAGATAACATATTAGAATAGAACAAATCAGACAAACCAAGGAAAAGAACCCAAGAAAAAGCACAAAGAAAGGATAATAGATGTAGAACCCCACTTGTTCACACCCTCAGGAATCACATAAAACCACAAAACTGCAAGCCACAATATGTACATAAAGGACCTATAGGGTGTATATATATATATATATATATATATATATATATATATATATATACATAAATATATATATACACACACATATGTGTGTACATATATTATGATAAGATATATAATATATTCATGTGTATAATTATGTATAAAATATGATTATATGATACATATAATTATATATAATATATAAGAATATAGTATACATATATTAACAATAAAAATTAGATAAATTTCTAAGAGCCTTGACACAATATTATGAGTCAAAGAACCAGCCACTGAGTTCATTTTCTGCTGGATAACTAATGATGGGCATGCAGCCTACTCCTAAGAGTAGTTGGTTTCCACAGTAAGAATTTCCCTTGGAGAAAAATTAGTTTTCATTTGCAGTTGGTTATCAGTTGTGGAGATAGGGGCTTGTATCTGTGTTTACTTTCAACCATAGAATGCCATTCGGTGCAGATCCATGCAGGCCCCTGCTCATACTGTCTCAGTCTCTCTGAGTTCATGTTTGTGCCGGTCCTGTTGATTTACAGGGCTTTGCTTTCCTGGGGTCCACTATTCTGTCTGGCTTAGACTTGGGTGTTCCAAGGTCTTGCACTCTGTATAATGTCTGCCTGTAGGTCTCTGTATTTGTTTCATCTGCTGCAAGAGGAGGCTTCTCTGATGATGCCTGACGAGGCCCCCATCTATACTCATGTTCTGTGAGAATATCAGAATGCATTGGGGATCACTTTACTGACGCTTTTTTTTCCCTGAATAGTAGTATTCGCTTTCCCCTAGGATCTCTAGTCTCAGCTTCTTGATCATACAAGCAGCGCTGGGTATGGGTTCCATCTTGTTGAGTATGCCTTAAGTCGAGTCAGATTTTAGTTGGTGACTCCCACAAGGTCTGTTCCACCACTGCACTAACATACCTATGTGGCTTGATTTGTATATAGATGCTGCTTAAATTTAGTTTTCATGGAATGCCTTATTTTCTCCATCTATTGTGATTCATAGTTTGCTGAGCATAGTAGTTTTTCCTGACATCTGTGGTCTCTTAGAGACTTTTGCATATCTGTTCCAGGCATTCTGGCTTGTAAAGTCTCTGTCTAGTAGGCAGGTACAAAGCTAATTTGTAGGCATATTTGGGGTGGGGCTACTTTACTGGGTTTTATTATCTCCCACCCTTCCAACCCTCATTCCACCTCAATCCCTTCCAAATCCCCAATACTAGGTAGGACAGAAAAAAGGTTAGAGCGGAAAGGGGGCATAGAAGTGTTTAGACTACTTCCTGCTGATTCAGGGTGTGGAGTTCCTTAGGTCAAGTCCAATCTTGATTGTCAGAATGTCTGCAACCAGCAATCCTGTGACCCAGTGACCCAGCAACTTTAGAAGTGGCAGCAGGGACAAGCAGCAGCAGAGGAAGCAGCGCAAGGGAGCAGCAGCCACCACAGGGCCTCTCTGGGATCTCGCATTTATACCCTCTCAAGCGTCCCCAGAATTCCAGACATTATCTGCAGCTGGCAAAAATCACGCCCCTCCTAGAACACGAGACAATCATAGTTAGTGGCTGTGGACAATCTGAAGCAGCCCCATATCTCACAACAGGGATTAAAAACAAAATGATAATCATATAGCATTACTGGGTTTTTAAGGAAAACAAAATTCTCACTACACTAATATGTCTGCTTTTATTTCTTAACTGGTCTTTTTTCCTTTGTAGCATTTCCCATTCTTCCTGTTTTAAACATTTAGTGTTTTGATTATTATGGGACTAGGGGACTTTGTTTTATGATATGTCCTATTTGGTGTTTTGTATGTTTCTTGTACTTTAATAAGCATCTTCATTTTAGGTTAGAAATATTTTCTTCTATCATTTTGTTGAAAATGTTTGCCTTGCCTTTAACTTAGATTTCTTCTCAGACCTCTATACCTCATGTCCTTAGCATTGGTCTTTTCATAGTGTTCCAGATATCCTGGATGTTTTCCAGATGTGTCAGGACTTTTTTAGATTTAACTTTCTGTCGACCAATGTATCCATATCTTTCATGATAACATCAATGACTGAGATTCTTGCCTCTGTGGATCTCATTTGAGTACATAAATGTTTCCTTTTCAGATTTCATTCAATTTAGATTTTCTCTATTAATTTCTACTTATGTCTTGAACTGTTTTTATTAATTTACTTCTGTGTGTTTTCATGGATCTCTTTAAGAAATGTATTTATTTCCTCTTTAAGGATTCCTGTCATATTCACTAAAGCTGTGTTAAGGTCATTTTCCTGAGATTCAACTCTCTTACAGTACTCAGAACCTGTACCATATGTCCTCTAGTGGAGTCAGATTGTCCCGGCTGTTACTGCATTTTTATGCTGGTGTCTAGGCATCTGGGTTTGGGGAGATTTCTAGATGATGACATCAGATCTTGTGTTTTGGGGGAGGTTGGTGTTCTGTTCCTTGGCTTTTGTTTCTTCTCTGGTTCTTAGAAAAAGATAGTGGTGGTGTGTTGCCCAGTAGGAAAATCTTCTGGGATCTTGATAGGTGTAGCCACTCATGGTTTAATGTAAAATGTGTTTCTGGGACTTGATATCTGACACTTATGAATGAGGATAGGTTGGGAGGGGTTGAGGGGTCCACAGAGGAATAATAGCAGGTGTTTAAGCCAGAGCTGATTGGTACTCTGGGGATTAATGAAGATGATGAGGAGAGACCACAGCACAAAGTCTGCAGAGCTGGGAATGGGGCTGGGGGATCATATTTGGAGGAGCAGAGGAAGACATGAAAATCCGAAGTTAACCTACCTGTTTCTCTGGATGGAGTGGCCTGTGAGTAGGAAGTGCCTGAGTAGGAGAAAGCAAGGATTTGGGAAAAGAATATGAAGAGTGGAAGGTCTATGGGATCCACTGAAGGTGAGGTGGTGGGGAGGGAGGCCGTTGCAGGTGCAGTCTGCTGCAGTCGGGGATGAGACTAGGAGATTGGACTTGGAGAAATGGAAGCTATGGTGAAGCTCTACAGTTGACCTACCTGCTTCCCTGGCAGGAACCTCCTGTGGAATCCGGGATGCCTGATGGAGTTTGGGGCTATGATTGAGCAAAGACTGAGGAGGTGTTTGGGAGCAGAATTCTGGGATCCAGCGTTGATGGAGCCACGGTTGCGGTGGATGACTGCAGGAGGTATTCTGTTGAAGAACAGAGACCACACTGATGGATTGGAGTTGCCAGAGCAAAATGAGAGAAAGAAGGAAGGATCTGTAGTCAGGTCTGTTACCCTCCGGGCACAATCTGCAAGTTCCCAGAGAATGCGTTCTGGGGTTGAGCCATTTTACAATCCCATCCAAAGGTCATCTTCACACTTTCATAAAATAAAGCTGCATTGCAGAAATAACGCAGCGACTTGCTTAAGGCTTCATTTGAAAATTCTTAAAGGAACCAGGCATCTTTAGAGGAACGGTGAAGGATCTTGTTTGGAAAACAATTGGCATTGAAATATGCCCCCCTAGAGTTTTGAGTATGAAGGTCTATCAGTGTCAAACCTAATTGCTGTCAGTGTTTCCCACAATTGATGGTGTTGAAGTCAAGGAGTCTATAACATACCTCATCATTATGGTTCTCTCACTATGTGGCTGATGGGTACACCTGGGCACAACTGACCAAAGGCGGTTCGGATTTGTTTTGTCTTGCAGACAGATCTGTTATTGCTCTTGGAGATGAGGGCTGCCTTCAAACTCAAAACTCAGTCAGTGAAATGAAATATAGGTCCATTAAAAAAAATAAGAAAGAATTCAATACAAGGATTTAAATCTAATACAAACAGAAGACAGGAAAAGTGTGTTAACTATAATCTGAGAAAATATTCAAATGCCCTAATGGGCATAGCGTTAAACTATGGACTGGCTATAAATATAAGCTAAACAACAGTACGTGATGACCAGGTGGTGAAGGGACACAAAGAGTTTCTGGTGATTGTTCAATCCAATTGTTGTTGAGTCATAGCCTGAGAAGGACATGAAGATGATTTTAGGTTATAAATGACAAGGGCAGTCTCAATCCCTTATTGCATATCTAGTGCTTTTAAGCTGATCTCTCAGAGAGAAAACTTCTTGGGAAAGACTACACAGATATGGATTATTGACCATAGTTTAAAATGTCATTTTCTCAGAGGAAGAACACTTGCCTATAGTGAAGATCTCTCCGAATGCTCAGGTGAATCAAACGACCCCATGCATTCATATCAGTGTTTGTGTGTGGTGTTCAGATAATGACAAAATTAACATTCTACCTCAAAACCTGGCAGTATGCAATATTAATTTCATAAACTTGATGCCCTAGTAACAAGTATTTATATTAGAGGTCCTTTATTGAAAGTAGATTTTGAAAATAGAACACAGACTACTATAACAGAAAATGAAAAATTATTTTCAGCAAAAATATTCAGAAAGTAACAAATTCCAAATGATGAGAATCTAACAGATTATTGTATGTAGTTGGGGGGTAGATTTGGTACTAACATCATAAATTATTCAACTTAACTTGTTGTACGGAGCCATATTGGATTTGGGGCTAGCCGCTTTTTGACTGCATGGTTCAAAGTGACTAGGTAACTCTGGGCTGTTTGGCCACAGAGACTCACCCCTAAGATGACTGCATTAAGTCTTAAGATTGTTGAATGAGGCCTCTCCCATGAATTTACGGCACAGGAAGATAACATTCAAGGGATGCCTCAGCTCCCTTAGCAGATACCTGTTACCTCCTGAATCAACACCCAGTGTCTCCACTGCCTGACCTCATCCTATACCGCCTGACCTCTTTTTTTTTTTTTATTAACTTGAGTATTTCTTATATACATTTCAAGTGTTATTCCCTTTCCCGGTTTCCGGGCAAACATCCCCCTCCCCCCTCCCCTTCCTTATGGGTGTTCCACTCCCAACTCTCCCCCCATTGCCGCCCTCCCCCCATAGTCTAGTTCACTGGGGGTTCAGTCTTAGCAGGACCCAGGGCTTCCCCTTCCACTGGTGCTCTTACTAGGATATTCATTGCTACCTATAAGGTCAGAGTCCAGGGTCAGTCCATGTATAGTCTTTAGGTAGTGGCTTAGTCCCTGGAATCTCTGATTGCTTGACATTGTTGAACTTTTGGGGTCTCGAGCCCCTTCAAGCTCTTCCAGTTCTTTCTCTGATTCCTTCAACGGGGGACCTATTCTCAGTTCAGTGGTTTGCTGCTGGCATTCGCCTCTGTATTTGCTGTATTCTGGCTGTGTCTCTCAGGAGCGATCTACATCCGGCTCCTGTTGGTCTGCACTTCTTTGCTTCATCCATCTTGTCTAATTCGGTGGCTGTATATGTATGGGCCACATGTGGGGCAGGCTCTGAATGGGTGTTCCTTCAGTCTCTGTTTTAATCTTTGCCTCTCCCTTCCCTGCCAAGGGTATTCTTTTTCCTCATTTAAAGAAGGAGTGAAGCATTCACATTTTGATCATCCGTCTTGAGTTTCGTTTGTTCTAGGGATCTAGGGTAATTCAAGCATTTGGGCTAATAGCCACTTATCAATGAGTGCATACCATGTATGTCTTTCTGTGATTGGGTTAGCTCACTCAGGATGATATTTTCCAGTTCCAACCATTTGCCTACGAATTTCGTAAACTCGTTGTTTTTGATAGCTGAGTAATATTCCATTGTGTAGATGTACCACATTTTCTGTATCCATTCCTCTGTTGAAGGGCATCTGGGTTCTTTCCATTTTCTGGCTATTATAAATAAGGCTGCAATGAACATAGTGGAGCACGTGTCTCTTTTATATGTTGAGGCGTCTTTTGGGTATATGCCCAAGAGAGGTATAGCTGGATCCTCAGGCAGTTCAATGTCCAATTTTCCGAGGAACCTCCAGACTGATTTCCAGAATGGTTTTACCAGTCTGCAATCCCACCAACAATGGAGGAGTGTTCCTCTTTCTCCACATCCTCGCCAGCATCTGTTGTCCCCTGAGTTTTTGATCATAGCCATTCTCACTGGTGTGAGGTGAAATCTCAGGGTTGTTTTGATTTGCATTTCCCTTATGACTAAAGATGTTGAACATTTCTTTAGGTGTTTCTCAGCCATTTGGCATTCCTCAGCTGTGAATTCTTTGTTTAGCTCTGAACCCCATTTTTTTAATAGGTTTATTTGTTTCCCTGCGGTCTAACTTTTTGAGTTCTTTGTATATTTTGGATATAAGGCCTCTATCTGTTGTAGGATTGGTAAAGATATTTTCCCAATCTGTTGGTTGCCGTTTTGTCCTAACCACAGTGTCCTTTGCCTTACAGAAGCTTTGCAGTTTTATGAGATCCCATTTGTCGATACTTGATCTTAGAGCGTAAGCCATTGGTGTTTTGTTTAGGAAATTTTTTCCAGTGCCCATGTGTTCCAGATGCTTCCCTAGTTTTCTTCTATTAGTTTGAGTGTGTCTGGTTTGATGTGGAGGTCCTTGATCCACTTGGACTTAAGCTTTGTACAGGGTGATAAGGATGGATCGATCTGCATTCTTCTACATGTTGCCCTCCAGTTGAACCAGCACCATTTGCTGAAAATGCTATCTTTTTTCCATTGGATGGTTTTGGCTCCTTTGTCAAAAATCAAGTGACCATAGGTGTGTGGGTTCATTTCTGGGTCTTCAATTCTATTCCATTGGTCTATCTGTCTGTCTCTGTACCAATACCATGCAGTTTTTATCACTATTGCTCTGTAATACTGCTTGAGTTCAGGGATAGTGATTCCCCCTGAGGTCCTTTTATTGTTGAGGATAGCTTTAGCTATCCTGGGTTTCTTGTTATTCCAGATGAATTTGCAAATTGTTCTGTCTAACTCTTTGAAGAATTGGATTGGTATTTTGATGGGGATTGCATTGAATCTGTAGATTGCTTTTGGTAAAATGGCCATTTTTACTATATTAATCCTGCCAATCCATGAGCATGGGAGATCTTTCCATCTTCTGAGGTCTTCTTCAATTTCTTTCCTCAGTGTCTTGAAGTTCTTATTGTACAGATCTTTTACTTGCTTGGTTAAAGTCACACCGAGGTACTTTATATTATTTGGGTCTATTACGAAGGGTGTCGTTTCCCTAATTTCTTTCTCGGCTTGTTTCTCTTTTGTATAGAGGAAGGCAACTGATTTATTTGAGTTAATTTTATACCCAGCCACTTTGCTGAAGTTGTTTATCAGCTTTAGTAGTTCTCTGGTGGAACTTTTGGGATCACTTAAATATACTATCATGTCATCTGCAAATAGTGATATTTTGACCTCTTCTTTTCTGATCTGTATCCCTTTGATCTCCTTTTGTTGTCTGATTGCTCTGGCTAGAACTTCAAGAACTATATTGAATAAGTAGGGAGAGAGTGGGCAGCCTTGTCTAGTCCCTGATTTTAGTGGGATTGCTTCAAGTTTCTCTCCATTTAGTTTAATGTTAGCAACTGGTTTGCTGTATATGGCTTTTACTATGTTTAGGTATGGGCCTTGAATTCCTATTCTTTCCAGGACTTTTATCATGAAGGGGTGTTGAATTTTGTCAAATGCTTTCTCAGCATCTAATGAAATGATCATGTGGTTCTGTTCTTTCAGTTTGTTTATATAATGGATCACATTGATGGTTTTCCGTATATTAAACCATCCCTGCATGCCTGGGATGAAGCCTACTTGATCATGGTGGATGATTGTTTTGATGTGCTCTTGAATTCGGTTTGCCAGAATTTTATTGAGTATTTTTGCGTCGATATTCATAAGGGAAATTGGTCTGAAGTTCTCTTTCTTTGTTGTGTCTTTGTGTGGTTTAGGTATAAGAGTAATTGTGGCTTCATAGAAGGAATTCAGTAGGGCTCCATCTGTTTCAATTTTGTGGAATAGTTTGGATAATATTGGTATGAGGTCTTCTATGAAGGTTTGATAGAATTCTGCACTAAACCTGTCTGGACCTGGATCTTTTTGGTTGGGAAACCTTTAATGACTGCTTCTATTTCCTTAGGAGTTATGGGGTTGTTTAACTGGTTAATCTGTTCCGGATTTAACTTCGGTACCTGGTATCTGTCTAGGAAATTGTCCATTTCCTGAAGATTTTCAAGTTTTGTTGAATATAGGTTTTATAGTAAGATCTGATGATTTTTTGAATTTCCTCTGAATCTGTAGTTATGTCTCCCTTTTCATTTCTGATTTTGTTAATTTGGACGCACTCTCTGTGTCCTCTCGTTAGTCTGGCTAAGGGTTTATCTATCTTGTTGATTTTCTCAAAGAACCAACTTTTGGTTCTGTTGATTCTTTCTATGGTCCTTTTTGTTTCTACTTGGTTGATTTCAGCTCTGAGTTTGATTATTTCCTGCCTTCTACTCCTCCTGGGTGTATTTGCTTCTTTTTGTTCTAGAGCTTTTAGGTGTGCTGTCAAGCTGCTGACATATGCTCTTTCCTGTTTCTTTCTGCAGGCACTCAGCGCGATGAGTTTTCCTCTTAGCACAGCTTTCATTGTGTCCCATAACTTTGGGTATGTTGTACCTTCATTTTCATTAAATTCTAAAAAGTGTTTAATTTCTCTCTTTATTTCTTCCTTGACCAGGTTATCATTGAGTAGAGCATTGTTCAATTTCCACGTATATGTGGGCATTCTTCCCTTATTGTTATTGAAGACCAGTTTTAGGCCGTGGTGGTCCAATAGCACGCATGGGATTATTTCTATCTTTCTGTACCTGTTGAGGCCCGTTTTTTGACCAATTATATGGTCAATTTTGGAGAAAGTACCATGAGGAGCTGAGAAGAAGGTATATCCTTTTGCTTTAGGATAGAATGTTCTATAAATATCCGTTAAGTCCATTTGGCTCATGACTTCTCTTAGTCTGTCGACATCACTGTTTAATTTCTGTTTCCATGATCTGTCCATTGATGAGAGTGGTGTGTTGAAATCTCCCACTATTATTGTGTGAGGTGCAATGTGTGTTTTGAGCTTTAGTAAGGTTTCTTTTACGTATGTAGGTGCCCCTGTATTTGGGGCATAGATATTTAGGATTGAGAGTTCATCTTGGTGGATTTTTCCTTTGATGAATATGAAGTGTCCTTCCTTATCTTTTTTGATGACTTTTCGTTGGAAATTGATTTTATTTGATATTAGAATGGCTACTCCAGCCTGCTTTTTCTGACCATTTGCTTGGAAAGTTGTTTTCCAGCCTTTCACTCTGAGGTAGTGTCTGTCTTTGTCTCTGAGGTGTGTTTCCTGTAGGCAGCAGAATGCAGGGTCCTCGTTGCGTATCCAGTTTGTTAATCTATGTCTTTTTATTGGGGAGTTGAGGCCATATATATTGAGAGATATTAAGGAATAGTGATTATTGCTTCCTGTTATATTCATATTTGGATGTGAGGTTATGTTTGTGTGCTTTCATTCTCTTTGTTTTGTTGCCAAGACGATTAGTTTCTTGCTTCTTCTAGGGTATAGCTTGCCTCCTTATGTTGGGCTTTACCATTTATTATCCTTTGTAGTGCTGGATTTGTAGAAAGATATTGTGTAAATTTGTTTTTGTCATGAAATATCTTGGTTTCTCCATCAATGTTAATTGAGAGTTTTGCTGGATACAGTAACCTGGGCTGGCATTTGTGTTCTCTTAGGGTCTGTATGACATCAGTCCAGGATCTTCTGGCCTTCATAGTTTCTGTCGAGAAGTCTGGTGTGATTCTGATAGGTCTCCCTTTATATGTTACTTGACCTTTTTGCCTTACTGCTTTTAATATTCTTTCTTTATTTTGTGTGTTTGGTGTTTTGACAATTATGTGACGGGAGGTGTTTCTTTTCTGGTCCAATCTATTTGGAGTTCTGTAGGCTTTTTGTATGTCTATGGGTATCTCTTTTTTTAGGTTAGGGAAGTTTTCTTCTATGATTTTGTTGAAGATATTTACTGGTCCTTCACTCTCTTCTATACCTATTATCCTTAGGTTTGATCTTCTCATTGAGTCCTGGATTTCCTGTATGTTTTGGACCAGTAGCTTTTTCTGCTTTACATTATCTTTGACAGTTGAGTCAATGATTTCTATGGAATCTTCTGCTCCTGAGATTCTCTCTTCCATCTCTTGTATTCTGTTGGTGAAGCTTGTATCTACAGCTCCTTGTCTCTTCTTTTGGTTCTCTATATCCAGGGTTGTTTCCATGTGTTCTTTCTTGATTGCTTCTATTTCCATTTTTAATTCCTTCAACTGTTTGATTGTGTTTTCCTGGAATTCTTTCAGGGATTTTTGCGATTCTTTCAGGGATTTTTGCGATTCCTCTCTGTAGGCTTCTACTTGTTTATTAATGTTTTCCTGTGTTTCCCTAAGGGAGTTCTTCACCTCTTTCTTGAAGTCCTCCAGCATCATGATCAAATATGATTTTGAAACTAGATCTTGCTTTTCTGGTGTGTTTGGATATTCCATGTTTGTTTTGGTGGGAGAATTGGGCTCCGATGATGCCATGTAGTCTTGGTTTCTCTTGCTTGGGTTCCTGCGCTTGCCTCTTGCCATCAGATTATCTCTAGTGTTACTTTGTTCTGCTATTTCTGACAGTGGCTAGACTGTCCTATAAGCCTGTGTGTCAGGAGTGCTGTAGACCTGTTTTCCTCTCTTTCAGTCAGTTATGGGGACAAAGAGACCTCACCGCCTGGTCAGGTGGGCACTCCTGAGGCTGCATAAGCTCCTGGAAGCGGAGGCACAGGTCTTCCTGGTTGCTGCCGCTGCAAAGAGCCCGTGGGCAGCACCCAGCGAGCGAACTTGAGCCTCAGGACCACAGGTAAGCCCAACTTTTCTGCTGCAAGAAAGCTGCCTGGTGAACTCAAGACACAGGTCCACAAGAACAGCTGAAGACCTGTAGAGAGGAAAAACTACAAGCCCGAAAGCAGAACACTTTGTCCGCCTGACCTCTTTGCCTCCAGCTATCACTACCTGTATCCGCACCTCCCCCTCCTCTGTGTTTCTCAAAGGACACTCCCCCTACCTGAAAGCCTTAAAAGCTGTAACATTCACCCCAATAAACGAGACCTTGACAACAGAATCTTGCTTGGTCTCCTTCTTCTCTCGCCCCCCATTTAGGCCCAAGGGTAGCGCACCTTCGGGACCCTGAATAACTGGGTCCCCGCTGGCGGTGACAAGTGGCGCCCGAACACAGGGACCCCGAAGTAAGGCCAACTACTGGAAGACGGAGACAGGAGATCCGCGGAGAGATTGAGGACTCTTCAGGCTGCATCGCTCGTGCATCACTGGAGAGGGAGGTAAGCCCGTTTGAATAAGTGTCGTCCCATCGCCATGGGGAAGGTATTGTCTAAGGAGGCTTGATTCATAGGAGAGATCAAGCGCTCATTCAGGGAGAGAGGAAAGAGTTAAGAAAAAGGATTTAATCAATTTCTTTTGTTTTATTGATGAAAAGTGTCCCTGGTTAATTTTAAGTGAATTTTTTTTTGTCTTTGTGTGAGAAACTTGTCCTTAGTTTATAATTGAAGGAGCAGAAATTAATTCCTATAGTTGGAATAAGGTTGGAAAGTGTTTAAATGTCTTTTTGTAAGAAAAAGGATCCTAGGTGGTTCCGATTCAGGAGGTAGTGTCTTTGTCTTTGTGTATTTGTGTTTTGTGCTGGCTAAACTCTGGGTCTGTAGTTGCTCTCGAGTTCTGGAGTTCTGGAGTTCTGGTTTTGCAGATGCTCCCATCTCAGGCTGAGAGGGAGGATCGTGTCTCAGGAGAGACGCAAATGTGAGCGGTAGATGTGCCAGGGACTCACGGATTGCGCTGGCCTGGGAGACGTCCCAGGAGGTAAGAAGGGACCCCAGGGACGCCTGGGAGATTCCCGTCTGGGCGCCGGTGAGGATTCGGCCATTCTCATGGATTGGAGAAAAGACCCGCCTTTCCGTCTGTCTGTATTTCCAGAGTGGTCTTTGTCTGTGTGTCTTAGGTCCTTGTTTTGTGTTACTTGTGACTTTGACAATGGGAAGATTCTGGTTGGGAAGGAGGAGTGATGTGGAATCTGCTCCTGTTCATCTGTCTTTGCTGAGCTCATGGAAGCTCCCATCTGAATCAGCTCAGTTTTGTGGCAATCTTGTGGCGGCCGCTTGTTTTTGTTTTGTGCGCACTTTTGTTTTTTTGTCCGTTAATCTTTTGATTGTCTTTCTATGTGACTAAATGCTTTTGCCCTCTTCAGCAGACCTCTATTTTCTGGACTCTCTTCTTGTTTTCTCACCATTCCACTTGGGATGCTTGTTAGTGGCTGTTACAGGAAATCTATAATGCTCACTTGAGTGTGCTCGAGAAACTAGAATTTCAGGTTTGCCCTGGGTTCCTTTGGGATAGGTGTGGGGATAGGCTTGATTTCTATTGCAAATGATGTAACATTGCATATGTTAGTACTCCTAACACTTCTTGGGACTGTGCCTCTGGGATCACAACCTGTATAAGTTTAGAAGTTCTAAAAGGCAGTCATGACCTTTGTGTGTAGGTTCAGATAGTGTCCAGATTGGAATCCTGATGCTAAAGACTTAGTAAGACACAAAAGAGAGTTGAGAATTACTTAGGGCTATCTTAAGGTGGAGTCCAGCTAGGTGCTGCAAGGGCATCTGCTGTTGCCCTGCAACACAAGGCTTATGGAAATAAAGCTTCAGTTGTGTTAATACAAAATTGTAGGCTAGAGTCTTGAAAGTATTTAAAAAAAAAAAAAGAAAGAAAGAAACCTGGTAAAACATATCTTATTCCAAACAGCAATTAAATTGGTTATTACAAAATACTGATATGTGGCCTATCACATATACAAATTTTTCAGGCGAAGTTGATAATTTTACTCTTTGCATGCTTTTGTATTTCCTATAAATTTGTGCATGCAACCCATAGGAAATGAGCTTACTGTATTATAGGTGGTTCATCTAATGAAAAGGCTACATGTATGATTGGATCACTTGTTTATTCTCTTCAGTTTCCCCTGCTTCAGCACAGATTATTAATTAACTGTAGCCAGTTTTTATAATGTTAAAAAAAAAAACAAGCTTTCAATTCATATACTGATAGCCAATGTGCTGCTTGTGGTTTACAATTGATTTCAATTACTTAATGCTTTATTAAAGGCAGGTTTTCTACATAAAATCAGTGAGTGATTTCAGTGTGAATGTCTGACAACTCACTGTCCTTTCAGTGCTCTGGCTCAGACAACTAAACAAAACCATAGACCCAGCTCTTTGAAAATGATAATGGAGTTGATAACACTCCCTCACAAATAGAGGAAGACTCCATTTGCTTACTTTCAACTCCCAGCCTCACCTTGCCTGCTCAGGGATTTCTAGTACAGTATTTATAGGATTTGGCATCTCTAATTAATGCTTATGTTTAGGTAAATAAAGCTGGTGAGGGGCTGGAGAGATGGCTTAGTGGTTAAGAGCACTAAGTACTGTTCCTTTATAGGCCATTTAAGAACTCAAACTGGATTGCCTGGACACCTTACTTAGCAAGGGAGGACAATGATACCAGGCAGATTATAGGCCTTATATAGAAACAGTTAGTCAAAAAATCTCATTCTTTATATATGCAAAACAATAATGCTGGAGACAATAATTTGGTATAAAAGTCAATTTATAAATACAAGTGCTCAGTGTCCTCAATTTAATCCTCAAGGACTTATCTTAATAAATAATATTTTAACAATATTTTAATAAATAAAAAGGGGAGTTATCCCTGTATGTTAAAATATGCTCCTTTTATTTCAATTTTAAAATTTGGATGCCAAGGAACACTCTGAGTTTATGGCACCCTACAGCTAGGCATACTTCTGCCTAGGTGAAATAGAAAGATCCACATATTGGCATGATCCTGTTCAGATATTTTATATGGGGAAGAGGGAATCTTTGTGTTTTTTCTACAGGATGCTACAGGAGTGTGCCAGCTGCCCGAGTGGCTGGTGAGACTTGCTGATCCTGGGAGCATGAAGATTCAGCTCTCCTGGTTCGGGTCCCTGGAGTCATTCCTGTGTCCTTGGAGGAATATGGAGGATTCCCACTCATCTTTTGTCATCACAGAAATTCTGGCGTTGCTGCAGTCATTGTGTCCCGTCCCACCACGGCCTGCGCTCCGACCCTCTGTGCACTGTTGCTTGGTGGAAGCTGCTGTGGACTGGGGAACTCTGCCCTGGTTTTGCAGATCTCAGTCATGGTTCCATTGCCTGCTGGTTGTTCCAGAGAAGAATGACCGATCCTGAAGTGTCCTGGGAAAGACCTTGGCATTTTCGCTGCTATTGTAGCAGCCATTACTGCTGCAGCCATTGTGTCTGCAGTGTCTGGAGCTACCCTCCCCCAATCTATTGTTAGGCAAGCACAGTGGGTGAACTTTCAGGAGTAGTTGCTAACAATTGGGAACTCTAAATTTTATTACAGGAGAGGCTTGACTAGGCCCTTGGTGGTATGGCCATAACAGCTGAGGAGAACCAGATGAGGTGCCCACTACTTATCGGGAGAGGCTCAATTTCCACAATCTCTTATATTAATGCCATCTGGCTCCTGCTCCTTCGCCCCTGGGCTCAAGTAAGAGGAATGAGAAGATGATCCAATGTAGCTTTCCTCAGTGACGGGCAACTTCCTCTGACCCTTGACCAATCTAGACATGGAGCCTTGAGGGCGACAAGGTGGTCCTATGACAGAGAGGCTGGGGTTTGAGAGGTCGATCCTAAGACAGAGGTGGCTACACCCCGTTTAAACGTGCGGGCCGGTCAAATGCTCCTCTGCCCAGTTTCTCCCCCAATAACACACATGTATAGCCCAGAACAGTGTGTTACAGCATAAGTTCATTCCTAGCCATTGGGGTGCAGTCCTAACTGCAAGAGTGGCTCACCATGGCCGAGCTGGGCACTCTGTGAGGCATGTATGGTCTCTCTCAGACCACTACTTCCACCTAATGGTTTTTTATAAAAGAAAAATGGGGGAGATGCACGGAGCCATATTGGATTTGGGGCTAGCCGCTTTTTGACTGCATGGTTCAAAGTGACTAGGTAACTCTGGGCTGTTTGGCCACAGAGACTCACCCCTAAGATGACTGCATTAAGTCTTAAGATTGTTGAATGAAAGCCTCTCCCATGAATTTACGGCACAGGAAGATAACATTCAAGGGATGCCTCAGCTCCCTTAGCAGATACCTGTTACCTCCTGAATCAACACCCAGTGTCTCCACCACCTGACCTCATCGCCTGACCTCTTTGCCTCCAGCTATCACTACCTGTATCCGCACCTCCCCCTCCTCTGTGTTTCACAAAGGACACTCCCCCTACCTGAAAGCCTTAAAAGCTGTAACATTCACCCCAATAAACGAGACCTTGACAACAGAATCTTGCTTGGTCTCCTTCTTCTCTTGCCCCCCATTTAGGCCCAAGGGTAGCGCCCCTTCGGGACCCTGAATAACTGGGTCCCCGCTGGCGGGGACAACTTGTTGTGGTCAATTAGCTTTGCATCCCAAAGGACATTATATGAGGGAGGTATATTTTCTCATGAAGTCTGTGGCGATTCCACTGTAAAAACAGATGGCAAGTCAACTGGCTTTAGTTGGATAATCCAGATAATGTCATACTAAGTGACATTTTTCAGCAGGAAACAATATCATTGGTGCCTCTTTCACCAACTAAGGCTATTTGTGGCCCTCTACCAGACTTGTTTCCATTGACAGGTACACAGAACAGTAGCATCATAGAACAGTCAAAGAGTGGACCCTGAGTATCCCAACCCCCTGAGCTGTCAGTTGAATCTATGCCTTCTAACTACTTAAACAGGGGAGTGAAATTCTATTTTACTATTTGGAAGAACTATGAACTTAATGAACAGCAAGTATGATCTCAGTAATATCAGTCATCCACAATTATGACTTTTGGTCAGAATGAGAAACAAGACTGATGTAATATTATGATTTGACCATCAAATATGTTATTCTTTAAAAAAACTGAATAAAATACAAATGGTGTGTGTGTGTGTGTGTGTGTGTGTGTGTGTGTGTGTGTGTATTCCTTATCAGTATATTATCAGGGTAAATATAATATGAACTTAGGTTTAGCATAAATTCACACCAGAATCCATTTCCCCTTCCACAATCCTGAAACTCTGACTTGTTTGAGTTTAGCCCACAGAGTCATTTTCCTACCAGAACATGAATCTCACTGGTATTTAATCCTTTGAATTGAATCACACACAGCTTCAGCCAATTCCAATAGGCACCATGTAACTGGAATGGCCGTGGCAGACACAACGCTGCTCTCTGCCAGCACTCAGTTTCATTTTTCCTGGGCAGCTTTATTACTGTGCATATGTTTATGAACATGAATTTTTTGTGTCTACAGATTCCAGTACAAAGGGAAAAAAGGATCTCTGCCTCTGAGAGGAAACTAAACCTTTAGGATGCAGTAACACCTTTGATAGTAAAATCTATAGCTGGACAATTGGCAGGCTAAAACACAAGCTCTTACCTCTGGCCAGATTGGAATCAGTCTCAAATACACTTGTCTGAAAGACACATGCAGACTGGTTTCCATTGGCACATTCAAACCTTGTCTTAACGCTTACCTATTTCATTATTTCTGAATCAATAGGAACGCTAGTGTGACTGGGGAATACTGAAAACCTTTCAGTCTGATGTCCATGTGTAAACATCAACATAGTTAGACAGGAAAGAACCAAGCATTCCTCACTGGCATGTTAGTCTTTGGATTTAGCATAAATTCCATGTTATGACAACATGAGGAACAACTTAGACATTTTGTTCACATTTGAGCCTTTTATAAAGATATCTGATACGGTTAGAGCAGGTAGCAGGAATTGAGAACCAAATTCCCAAAGGATCTGCATTTCACCTAGGTTTGCTCATCTGCCCATGGGGTGCCAACATTCCATCAGCTCAGTCTGTCTTCCAATACCAGTCACAGTCAGCCATGCCCTGAGAGGCAGTCATTGTTTTCACTTCTGTCTAGTGCCAGGCTTCCTTCTCCTCTCTAAGGCTCAAACCAATTTGATTCATTTTCTTATTTGGTCAAAGGAATTTTAAGGTCATTTTCAGAAAAAAAAACTTGTAATGTGCATCTGTATGTGTTTGTGTATGTGGGAATGTATGCCACATGAGTGCAGGGTCCCCTGGAGATCAGAAAATGGTACCTGATTCCCTATAGCTTGAATTGCAAATAGTTATAAGCCAAGGGGCAGGAGTGCTGAGACTTAAAATGGGCTCTTCCAGGAAATGATCTTAACTTCTGAGCCATTGCCACCACCCATTAAGGACATTTTTTTTAAAGCAGACAAATGCAGAGATTGCATTGAGTTCTTTACTTGTATGGTTGTGCTCTTGTGTCACAGCCACCATCTGACGAGGGCAGCATAGTGAATGACCGTGGCATTCCAAGCTCATCTAAAGTAGCAGCATTAGTAGGTTACCACAGTTGAGAGAGCATAGACCAGAGTTTAGGTAACTCTTTGATATAAGTAAGAGGCACGTCTAAGTCATTTGACCCCAAGTCTAAATGACTTTAGAACCATTTTCTTCTGTATTAATAGCGATAAAACCACCTGCATATCTTCTTGACAATTTTTTTTCTTTTCTTTTTCTTCAGAGCTGGGGACAGAACCCGGGGCCTTGTGCTTGCTAGGCAAGCGCTCTACCACTGAGCCAAATCCCCAACCCCTTCTTGTCAATTTTGAGTGGTTGTTACACGTTTTCTGGGAGTTTGTCTTTTAAAGGAAACATATGTCAAGTTACTCATCAGGAAAGGAGAGTCCACAGATAGTAATGAACAGAAGGGATCAGTTTTGTCAGGGCCTTGGTGGTACTGTTACATCATCATTTGGTCTCCTAGGCTGGTCCTCTAATCTGTATGCGGAAGAACAAAGTTGTATAACCCTCCATGATACCACTCAGAGTTGGAGTGATACAGCAGTGGGCTACAGTTCAATGCTTTCCAAACAAGGAATTTTCCAGTAAGATAAATTAAGGAACAACTGAGCGCGATGTAAGTGCTAGTTGTTCATGGTGCATTTCATTAGCGAGCATAGACAAATAAAGGCAGTATTGTTATATTGCCCAAAATGGAGGCACACAGATACATGAAAACATACAAATAGTGACTCCTGAAATGTTAGTCATCTCCATTCACAGCAGGTCTGAAGAGCCACACCTGCCCAAAAGGACACTGCTGCTCCCTGGCAGATTCCAATAATAATCTCGATTGAACCACTTTGCATAGCTTCTAAATCAGCCTTTTATCAAATAAAGTATCATACTGTACCATTATTTGTAAGCTATCTAATTGTTTAAGGAGGACTACCATGGTTCCTGAAGCCTTATTCTTAAGGAAGAACTAGAAAGGTTCTTGAGGATGGTACCACACAAAACTAGTCTCATTCCCTCTTCCCCCCAGAGACCAATGATTTTGACTGTGGGAATTTGGACAATTACTCTTAAGAATGCAGGTGTTGTTTCCAGGCAGCATCTTCAGAGGATATAATTGCCAGATAAGATGTTGCTATCACCAAGTTTTAGAAGTTATACCTGGAAAGATTGCAACTGACTCAACCTCATGCCAAGGTGGGACAGCAAATGTTGTTCAGACCATGAAGAGAGGCTTAGTGGTACATCAACAGGCATCAGGGATGCTAAGCACTGACAGAAGGAATCGCTCCTTCTTGGGAAATGATCTTTTGATAGCCCGAATTGCAACAGTTAGGACAATTTTCCTCATCTATAAATAAGTTTAGCATTATCACATTGTTATTACCTATTCTATGACAAATATTTTGTGTTTTGCAGTAAAGTGACTTTAGTCAAAGTCTACTTATGGGGCTTGCACTGACTGATACACACAGACATATACACACACAAGTGTGTGTGTGTGTGTGTGTGTGTGTGTGTGTGTGTGTGTGTGTGTATCAGTGCAAGCTCCACATATGTATCCGAGAAGTTCAGAGTTTTTCACACTAGATTTTGGCATAGTTCATCTTTCTAATTCTTGCAAAATCTCTTGTGTTTAATGAGATTGAAACTAAACACATTCTTGAACGTAATTTGTTAGAATAGAAACGAACAAACAGAGAACAGTGATTACGAAGTCACAGAAGTAGAACGTGGGCTTGCTCGTTTTTGTGGATTCGTGTGAGCAATTAAAGTTTTTATTTGTGCATAAAATAACAAGTAGCTATACAAGGGGAGAAATACAAAACATCACACTTTGGTTTGAATGATGAGGGGGGGTGATGTGCTACTCTCTCTGATAGGCCACAAAGCTACTAAACCCTGATTCCAGAATCTGTGAATACTTCCTAACAGAACAATGTACTTTATAGGTGTGATTAAGTTAATGGTCTCGAGGCATCCACAGGGCTCCATGTCTTCACAAGTATCATTAGAACTGAAAGAGGTTCAGGAGAGGGTAAAGAGAAATAACTGGACAGGGACAGTAGAGGTTGCGGTCATTAGGTGCCTGGGTTTGCAGGAGTCAAGGACAGTTTCAAGAAGCAGGCAAGTGGCAGAATAGGTGTTTTCCCACGGAGGCTGGTGAAGGTGCTCAGCTCTGAGAAGCTGGGCATTAGTCCCTTACGACTTGTTTTATATACTTCTGTATAACCATATGTCTGTGAAGTCAGTAAGCGAGCAGTGGTCTGTTACAACAGCAGTGGGAAGCTGAGGCAGTAGGAAATGAATATTGTGGTGGAATGACTAAAACGGAAAGCAACTCTTTGAGAGCAAACACAGTACTGTACTGACAGCCCAGCACCAATGCAGCAGATGTGCATCTTGGTCTCCATGTAAGCCCTCCCAGAAACTGGTTTCAAGGCTAGCCCTAAAGCTGTTGTCTGTCTGTGGAATCTATTCCCCAATAGGGCAACCCTGTCTGGCCACACAGAGAGGATGTGCCAGGGTCGGGTGATACCCTCTCAGAGGTGAATGGGAGAGGTTACAGAGAGAGGAACTCTGTGAGGAGAGTACCGGGACAGGGGGCAGCTATAGGGATGTAAAAACTAAGTTAATTAATTACTTAACTAACTAATTAATTAATTAAAAACGATGAAGTCATTGTCTAATTAGCAACGAGAAAAATCAATAGAACTATTGTTACTAACATGTTTGTCACAAGTATGGCATGTTAAAAGAATGCGATCTATGCTTCAGTGACAGAACTAGCACTAAGTTTCAAGAGCTCTTTTGGCAACAAGAAGTTGCCTTCCAGACCCTGCCCATTCCATATCCTTCCGAGTTCTACTCTCTCTTTGTTATCACTCCAATTATAATGCTAACTGACCTGACTCTTTTAATTATGCCAATATATAAACATGTTATAATACTATAAGAAGAAAGTCAAGAAGATAAATTACTTTACTGACACGGTCAGTCTCCATGAATGAAACTGTACCTTATTTATCCCCCGCACTGAAATAATCATCTGTCATCAAATCAAGGAAACAATAAAATATAATTAATAAATTAATAAAAAGGAAATTCCAGTGTTTTATTATTCTTATTTGAGATTATAATTATATCATTTATCCCTTCTCGTTGGTCCCTCCAAACTCTTTTATATGCCCCTTCCTTGCTTTCATTTCAAGATATGGTATTTTTTGTAATTAATTAGTTATATAGCTTTTACATAGCTCATTTGGCACCTTTTAAAAACTTTGGATTTTTATATTTTAATTGTTGTGTGGCATGTTTTATACGCATGCATGTATTGCACCACATGCATTTCTGGTGCCTTCAGGGGTTAGAAGAGACATTAGACCCTGTAGCAGTGTAGTTACAGACAACTATGAGTCACCATGTGGTAATCAAACCTGGGCAGACACACCACCCAACAGGTCCTCTACCAGAGCACCGCATGCACTAAAGCACGAGCCATCTCCCCAGCACCCCCCTAGGACCCTTTCAATATTCCACTTCAAAGCCAATCTATTCACCAATATTTTCCTAGTTGCCCTCTTCCTCAAATGATGTTATTCCCCAGGTCCCCATGCCCGTTTACTGCACAGTTCACGTCAGGCTCTGACACGCAGAAAAACTGGTTCAGTGTGCTTTTCGTTTCCCTGATGAAGTTCTTGATGGTCAGAAGTGTGTAAGGCACTCGAACCAGTGGTCATTCAACCTTCGGTTTGAATAATTTGAATCTGTTACATAATAATTATGCTTCAACTTAAAAAGGAATTGCCATGCTTTCCACCTTAACTCTGTAAACTAGTGTCTTTGAAGGTATGAAAATGTTTCCCCAAGCTTTTACGCCTCGTCAGATAAATCACGCCTTTTCTCATTAACTTGGTTTATTCTACACCACAGTACAAAAAAAAAATCTTCCAGGGAGTTGTTGCTCCAAGATGTCAGCTTTAATATATATTGTGGTGGTACGCGGTAAGATAAATGAGTTATTTTCCTTTAATATCCAATTTAAACAATTAAAATGGGTCTCTGACGCAAACTCATTTCACTGCTCCCCAGAACATTTTCTTATTGCTGTTAAATTCGAATCTTCGTTACTTGTAGGACATTAATATTTACAATGTACTCCATACATATAGATAATATCTTTATCTGGTAGTCTGGTGATTTATAGACAAGCATGTGGCCTAAACAGTGGAGACTTTAATAGAAAGCTTAATAGGAAACCATTCACAATGTAAACGTGTGTCTTCGCATTCTTTCCTGGGATCTAAAATAATGTGACTGTCAAATGTATGCCTCCACATACAGGAAGTAGAAAGCAAGAATTATGTCCAACTCTCTACCCTTCTTTCTGCTCTCAACCCACCACAAGACCGAAGATGACGCTACCACTAGCATGTGGTATATGCATAGTGGGTCTTCCAAAGCCACATGCAGAAACATCAATGCCACAACTGCAAGGAAGAATTATGTCTAGTTTGAGCTCTCTGATAATCATATCAAAAGCAATTCCATATGAAGGCTCTAAAGGTGATCTACACTAGGGACTTGATTTTTGTTGAAACACTGGAGGATTTTTCATGTGAGTGTGACAAAATGTTTGTTTGTTTGTTTGTTTGCTTGTTTGTTTGTTTGTTTGAGAAAACTGAATTAGACCAGAGGGTTCTGAGAAGAGAAAAGGTCTCTCTGAGAGAGGGCTGAACGCCAAAGCGTGAAACTCCCACCTGGGAAGGTGCAGAGAATGCATCACTTCGAATAGAAAACCTCTGCACATATCTTGTCCAAACCTTAAAGGTTCTTCTAAATTAAACAGTAACTAAGAGTAGAGTTTCATTGATTTTAAGTTTCAAGTATCTCAGATGTTATTTACAAAGTTGTTCCTGTGAAACACGAAAGTGAGATACTTGGCAAGAACACATCGTGGCACCTCTATTTACCAAAGCGGGATCATGTATTCCCAAGCAATGATAAAGAGAGTGTGCTTTGAAGAAATAGCGACGCACTGCAGGCTGTGAGTGTTGAGGGAGGCAGTTAAATCATAAGGAATTCTTATAAACGGTTGGAAATTTAACACGGGCCTGTGGGAGCATTCCAACCAGGCAAACCAGCCAGCCCTACATGAGGACACTCCTGCCTAGCCCATTCCTAGTAGCTTATCAGACAGAACACTGAATCTAGGATAGACAATCCTGTAACTTGTTTCACAATTCTCTTAAAATTATTGTGCGATAAGAGAATATATTTATTAAGGGCACCACACAATTATCCATGAAATTTGGGGATATTGTTGGAATATAATTCTAAACTGATTTGTAAAAATTCAAAGATGGTTTTCATTAAAATCTACCACCACATGATCAATTATGGCATTAAAAGAATTAAGGGGGTTCTGAGGGGAGGGGCTTTTGTTGTTGTTTTTTAAAGCCTGCATAGACAGAAATACATAGAAACAAGTAACAGAATTGTGCTTAGAGATAGAGAGTGACTCCACTTACTCAAGGTCAAATTTAGAATTTCTTACCTGATCTCTGGACACAACATTAGAATTTGGAAGATACAGCCTTTTATGTGATTAATATTTTGAAACTATGTATTTTTTTCATTCAGTTATTTAACGTTTTAATTTATTTCTATGTTATCTTAAATGTCGCCTCACATTGACTCAGACCCTGAAATGAATGCGGGTTTAGTTAATATAAAGCTTTCATCCTCTAACTTAGTGCTATCTATTCTATTTTTGTAGGCTGCTATGTCATTAATGTTCCCATTTGCATCCGAATGTTTTGTTTTCCTTTTGGGATTGCCACACTTCAATGCCAACTTTGCTCATCTTCACATCCTTCTACATCGCCCTGCTCCCTCATGCCCTCTCCCTTCCCCAAATGGCTCCCTTTCTGCTGTTTTACATCATATATGTGAGAAAACCTGTGGTATTCATCTCTCTCCCCTGCTCCCAATTGTTCATTCAGTTACTCACCTGCCCATCCACCCTCTGAGCTTCTTCATGTGTAGTACATCTTCTACTTCAGTTCCCTATTTTCCCCTTTTTTGAATATTTATTTAATGCATATTTTCTATTTATTTATTTACAGAGATCTTGAAATACAATTTTTTTCCAAATAAAGAGTCGAGTATAAAGTTAGTATTTGACGGAGACTCAGACAAAAGTCAAATATTATTAGCAAATACTAACTGTGACGCCTTAGAGTTTACTAACTATGTTATGGCTAGATTTTATATATATATATATATATATATATATATATATATATATATATTTCTGAGACAGAATTGTACTTTCTGTTTCAGTCTGTCCTGGAAATTTCCATGTACCTACTGCTATCCTCAAGCTCCCTATCTTCGGGCTTCCATTATTCCACAACTCCTGTTTCAGCGCTGACAACATTATTGCCAATTCAATTAATAGCCAATTTTGAAGAGTTTGACATTCTTCAATTGAAATTACTACTTGACACTGTAGCCTGCTCCAGTGTTCCTACATTGGTGATGCTCATAGATTACTGGGATAAATACCTGCTTCCTTTTAAGATTGGTACATGGCAAGCTTCTGGGGATGGTGACCTTGAAAGTGTCATTTTATCACACCTTTGGCTCTTTAAAATCTAGTTTTAGGCAATGAGTTCGTATGACACTGTTTATACATTTCTACCAAGACTTTAAAAACTCTTTGAATACATTTTCTAAATGTTTCCCAATACGTTTAAGAACATCACATACAGAATGTGTTCAAATGTATGGAGAGAACTCATTTGAATCTCTTGACAAGAGTGCCTGTAGAGTTGGATTGAGGAAAAAAGTCTGAACTATCAAAGCAAAGAAAATTCTGTAGGAAACAACAGCCCACCTACTTTTTATGCAAGCCACACTGTGTGGTTAATAAATTCTGTTAAGATGGTATTAAAGAACGCATTTCCCTCAAGCAGTCTCTTAGATATGTAAAACCTGATATTTCATCTTGTTTGAAAAATCTTATGAGAATGTAAATCAAGTTGAGGTAGCAGAATGTTATTGAATATGACAGTCATCTATTTGACCTACAATGTCTCTGACAAAACTTAATATCAAACAACACATTTTGCAAGAAAATAAAATGGGAATCAACCTTTATCCAATAATTCTTGACCTGTGGATCATGTTTTGATTTAACATTTGAGATAGAATCTCTCAGTTATATTGTTTGGTTTAATATATATTATTTTACTATAATCGTGTTTTTATTGTTATTTTGTTTGGTATCTAATATGTCCCCAGTGGAGAGCATGTTTCCAATTCTTCTATCCAGTTTCTGAAAATATTTAGATGTGGAGCCTTTCAGAAAAGCCAAGTCTGAAGTTGAAGAAATCACCCAGGAATCATGGGCACTTTGGCTCTCCCACAGGACCTTATTTGGTTCATAGCATATACAGTACTTGCTCAGGGCCACCTGTAACTCCAGGTACTGTGGGTCCTATGCTCTTTTGGCCTCCACTCATACATCTATATACATGTTGCACATGTGTGCTAATGCTTGAAAGCACACACACACACACACACACACACACACACACACACACACACACACACACACACCCCACTCAGTCCTGGTTTCTCTTCATCCTGTCTACCACCATGTGAAGCCTCTCCTATATGCTCCCTCTATCATGAATTCTGTGACAAATTTTCTACTCTAAAATGTGAGCCAAAATTAACCCTTTCTAAGTTGTTTCCATCAGATATTTAGTAACTAATTGGGTTATATTTTGGCATCTCATTTCACATTATCTGTTTTCCTTGAATGAATTCTATATTTTCTTCTTCTTTCCCTATTTTAGAAGTATTTCTTCATTGACCTGTTGAATTAAGTATTTGTTTATGTTTTGCTCCCATTTTTGTCTTTTCTTTACATTTTTAGAGATGTTTTATTGTTAGTTTGAATGACATATTTTATTTTTTCCCCTGTGGCTTTCAATGCTCATGTAGGTTAATCATCCTCATGATTTTTACCTATATCTACATAAACACAAATATCTTTGCCAGTTCAACTTACTCAGCTTCTGCCTCCCTTCATGCACATGTCTTGACATTTTTAAGCTTCTTTTCCAAGGACTCTTGTACTTTGTTATTGACATTACTCAGGATATCGTCTGTGAATTTTATAATTTCCGAACGTTTATCTTTTTCTACTTTTCTATGTTTTGTAAGATTGTTCAATTAATTACTAAAGTCACTATTTTATTTTTCTTGTCCATTTTCTCATTTCATTAAGTAAAGATTTTTATTGAGACACAGTACATACTTTTACCTTTTTAGTGTCCAATGACTTATTCACAGTCATTTGTCCACCAACACAATTGAGAACATTTCAACTAACCATACCTAATTAAACAAATAAAAAACCCTCATACACATTTCTCCCTTCTAATTTCTGTCCAAGTCCTTCAGGGCCAGATCATTCCTATACACCATCTGCCTGTTTAGATTTCATGGTATGGTGTCTCATTGGCACATTGGCACATACTCATTGTGTAACCTTTTGTTCTATGTTTCTTTCAGTATATATCAAATCATAAAGATTCCTACATACTATGTATTAGTACCTAATTAATTTAATTTAATTGCTGAATAATGTTTCTTGTTTAGGTACTCTATGTTTATCAATTTGTGAGTTTAACAATATTTGCATACCATAGACATGGATATGTTTGTCCTAAGTAAGGCTATTAGCAATATCAGTGTGAGGGGTCGTTGTGTGGATGTGTGCGTCTTTCTTGGTCATGTATCTAGGATGGAACTCTTGAGCTGAATAGAGTGTCGATGTTTCACATACTGAAGCATTCCATAAGACTGTTCTCTAGAGTATCCACGCCATTATTTTATTCCAGGCTGCTAAGTACAACGAGTCCAATTTCTCTACATCCCAGCCATGCCTGTTATCATTTAAAAGGAACTGTAGGCATCGTGGTTTCTCATTGTGGGTTAAATTTGCCTTTCTCTAATGTCTAATGTGTGTATTAGCCATTTCTATGCTTTCTTTCAGAACTTTCATTCTTTTTTTTGAGTTACATTTCATTGTCAAATTTTAATAGTTCTTCATGCAGTTCTTACTTGTAATATGATAAAAGAAGAAACATATTTAGTTAATGTATATATTAAATCATGGGTACATATAGTAGTGTCAATGAACTATCATTATTATGATATATATATACACACACACTGTATATTATAGTATCATTATTGTAAAAGTGTGGTTTTTATTATACTGTATTATATATATATATTATATACAATTTTTACTAAGTATATCCATTATAGTATAATTCTGTACGTCTCCAACTGCAACCAACTGCATTACTGGTCACTGAGGGAAGGACCCATGGCTCAGAGGCCTCACCTGCTGCTGATTTACGATATGATTTGTGGGACGTACCTAAGGGGGGGGCAAGGCCTTTGCTGTTTTAACCTTCTTGGCCACCTCTGACCCAGTTCTTCTCCTCACGCCACCTTCTGAGTTCACCTTAACCCATCTCAAATTCTACACTCTGAGAGGTATGGGCTTCTTCTTCTTTTTTTTTTTTTGTAAGAACCTACTTTTATTCAGTTTAAAATCAATATCATCACAGCTTTCGTCTGAGTTGATATTTTCCCAGAATACTTCACTTGATCTTTGACATGGTACTTTGCCCTGGTCTGTTTCTCTCAGGAAAATAAAATCTCTTAGACAAAAAGCAAGGAGAGGAAAACCTTCAGCACTTATTTTCTGAGACGGAAACTTCCTGCAGTGTCCACTGGATCCCAACAGGGTCCTCCCTGGATGTTCCCCTCTGGTTCAGTCTGCTGTGGTACCTCTGATTTGTGTGTGTGTGTGTGTGTGTGTGTGTGTGTGTGTGTGTGTGTGTCCGTGCGCGAGCGCGTGCGTGCGCTCACAGCTGGCCTCCCTGCCCCTGTACCTGTGGTGTTCTCACCCTTTTTGTGTATCTACCTCTCCTCTGATATAAGCTCCCAGGGTCCCTGGTGCAGGTGGCAGTCTAAGTATCATCCCTCCGCATGGGCTCCTTGTTGAATGTCTCAGGTCATCAAACCATCACTGCTATTCTCTCCTCTCTGATTTCCTTTTTTTGCTCCAGAATGAGAGATATTTTTATCTTATAGCAACTATTACTGGAAATTTTACCATATTTGAAGGATTCTTATTCTCCATCCCTGGGTATATTTGTCAGGTTCCCTAAAGGCTTAATCGCATGTAAGCGATATGTAAAAATAACCTTTAAATTGTTGTTTGCAAAGATGCCACCAGGGAGTGATGCTATACTCCTAACTGGGAATACTTTTATCACTGGTGAGGAAAGTCACTGAGAGAGGGGCAGACTTGAGAGAGACATGGTGAGGAAGAACAGCCTTTTATCACAGATAGAAACCCTAGCTAATGCAGGATATGAGGAACAAAGCAAACATGACAAAAAATGATAATACCATGTGAGATTCTTTAGATATGATATCCCTCCCACGTCTTTCAATGCGAAGTGTTGCCTGTTTTGTTGACATAGCCTAGTGCTGGATTTAGACCAGGCTGGGCAGCAGATATCATTACAAAAGCAGTTTTTGCTTTTAATAATTTTTTTCTCCTCTGGTGATCTTTAGAGTATTAAAACCCATAATTATTTTTGAGAAAAAATAAATTTTCAATTACATAAATAATCTTATTTTCCATTTTATTTATTCCTTCCTTTCTTCTTCTTCTCCCCTCATTTTTTTCTTTATTTCTTGCAGAAATACAAAATCTAGTTACGTAGCCCAGACTGCCCTTCAATTCTCTACATAGGCCAGGATGGCCTCAATTCTTCTAAATGATGGATGCTCTACCATGCCTTTCCTCAGCTTATCCATTATCCATATTTTATTCATTTCTAACAACTAATGCCTCGCCAAAGTGAGCATATCTCAAAAACTTCTTTTTCTTTCAGTGACATGCAATGAGCCCCTCAAAGAATTCCAAATGCAATCAATACTGAGATTAAGGAGAAATGTTAGGCTTTACTTGTCCCATGTCCAAGAAGAGTGACATTCAAGTATCACTTTGAGATTCATTTTGCATTTTACTAACAGTAGTTGATAGCCGAGGGTCAAGTTTGTAATTATATATTGATAAAACTAACATAAAAACATCCTGAGGTTTGCAAGCACAGCATTACATTTTTCCATTGATTCAATGTTTAATTGGTTATTTGTATAGCTCCTCAACCAGGTGGAAGGGTATTTTTTTTATTATTCACTTTACATCCTGATCACAGTGCCCCTCCTTCCTCTCTTCCCAGTCTCACCCTTACAAATCCTTCCTCCAACTGCCCCCTTCCTCTTATCCTCAGAGAAGTGGAGACCCCTTTGGGTACCACCAGGCCCTGGGACATCCTCTCCCTCTGAGGCCCCAACAAGGCAGTCCAGGTGCCAAGGGCCAGTGTGGGCTAGAAGAAGGGTTCTGGGAAAATAGGTGTCTGGGAGCAGTGAAAACAAAGTCAAATTGTGGATCCAAGCTGGTAGCCTATGATCTGCTGGAGACCGCCTACTTGCTCTCTGATCTGCTTTCTTTTTCTCTCATCTTCCTTCTCTGGAAATTTCCAGACAGTTCTCTCCCCTCTCCCCTCTCCCCTCTCCCCTCTCTCCCTCTCCCCTCTCCCCTCTGCCATCTCCCCTCTCCCTCTATTCTCTCTCTCTCTCTCTCTCTCTCTCTCTCTCTCTCTCTCTCTCTCTCTCTCTCTCTCTCTCTCTCTCTCTGTTCCTCTACCCAAGACAGTTCTCCAAGCAGTTCTCTCTCGCTATTCTATAAACTTTCTCTGGATAGTTTATCTCCTGCAGATCATAAGCCCCATCTTGTATTAGGAATATCAGCCCAGCCATTTACTTTAGGTTTCCTTTTGCTTATTCTATAAATCTGCATCCAATGACCCAAGCCCCTTTATTCTTAAAGGGACAGCAAGCACACATTTTCTTTTACTATTGCAAAATTTGCCTGCTTCTGTTAGGCACAGAAGATAAACTAGTTGGGTGGGACTCAGTCCTGAAATTACTATTTCTACCACACCTAGGCCTAACCTTGTTCTGTCCCGGGCAGATGTTGAACTCAGGAATCTGCCTGTCTTTGTATCTTCATGCCCTTGTATCTTTCTGACAAGCTGGCTCATGAATGCAGCTATCTTTGTTCCTTTAGATTCCTGAAGCTCTTCAATATAAAATTTATATTGCATCCTTATATTTTTGCATAGTTAAGAAATTATATATTTTTGAACTCATGTTTTTAAAGTTCTTTTCCACAGCATTAAAGGCTGTCCTGAGGATCCAAACATTTTCTATTTTGCTGAGACGTTAGTCACACCATCGCCCTCCTCCACCACTGCTCACACTGTCTCAGGTTATCATGGAATCATTAACATTAACAGGGAGGACATTCCTCAGAGGAACATAAAAATACATACATATTATACAGACAGGCCTTATGCCCATGGCAGACATCAACCCTAGGGAGACCCATGTCCCCTGTCCCTATCCCAGGGGTGGGAACATGTCATCGTGTCACTCTGTCCCCACCAAGGCCAAGCTAGACTTGGCACCAGGTAGAGGATAGGGGATCCAATGGCAGAGAACAAAAACCCAGACAGGTCCTGCTCTACTTATTAGGGGGCCCACATAGAGACCAAGCCGCACAGTTGCTACAGATATGTAGGGGGCCTAGGTCCAGCTCCTGCATGCTGCCTGGTTTGTTGGTCCAGGCTCTGTGAGCCCCCATGGTACCAGGTTAGTTGGTTCTGTGGGTTTTCGTGTGGTGTCCTTGACCCCTTCAACTTGCTCACTTCTATCCCCCACTCTTCCACAAGATTCCCCAAGCTCTGCCTGATGTTTGGCTGTGGGTCTCTGCATCTGCCTCCATCCACAGCTGGATGGATCCTCTCAAGAACAGTTATGCTCGGTTCCTGTCTGCAAGCATAGAAAAGTATCATTAATAGCGTCAGGGGTTGGGATGGGTTTCAGGAGGGCAGTCATAGGGTGGCTGTTCCTTCAGCCTCTTTTCCATTTTTATCTCTGCACATCTTGTAGGGCAGAAAAATTCTGGACTAAAGGTTTTGTGCGTAGATCGATGTTCCCTCTCTCTCTGAAAGTCCTGCCTGGCTACCAGAGGTGGCTACTTCAGTCTCTATATCCTGCTGATCGGAATCCCCTTCAGCTACGGTCCTCCCATAAACTCTCCATATCCTCTGCCATCCCAGGGCTCCAGATAGTCACCAGGGATCCTTACTCCCAACACTCTCTCTCCTTCCTTCTCCCAACACCTAATCATTGTCCCCATTTTCCTTTACTCCTATTGTATCCTCTCTCTCCATTCACTTCTAATGACCCTTTTGTTTTCCCCTTCTGAATGTGATTTATGCATCCTCCCTGGGACCACCTTATGACCCAGGTTTATTGGTCTGTGGCTTGTAGCATGATTGTAGCACTTTATGGCTAATGTCTACTTATAAGTGAGTCATTACCATTCATGTCTTTCTGGTTCTGGGTTACTTCACTCAGGATGATATTCTCAAGTTCTATCCATTTGCCTGCAAAATTCATAATGTCTTTGTTTTTAGTAGCTGAATAGTATTCTATTGTGTAGCAGTACCAAATTTTCTTTGTCCATTCTTGTCTTAAGGGATATCTAGTTTGTTCCAGTTTCTGGCTATTATGAATAAATCTGTTATGAACATAGTTAAGCAAGTGTCCCTGTGGTATAGTGGGACATCTTTTGGGTATACATCCAGGAGTGGTATAGCTGGGTCTTGAGGTAGAACTCTTTCCAATTTTTGAGAAACCACCGAATTGATTCCCAAAGTGGTTATACAAATTCACAGTCCTGCCAGCAATGGAGGAATGTTCCCCTTGCTCCACATCTTTGCCAGCATGTGCTATCATTTGAGGTACTGATCTTAGCCATTCTGATAGGTGTTAAGATGGAATCTCAGGGTCATTTAGATTTGCTTTTTTCTGATAACTAATGACGTTGATCATTTTTAAGTGTTTCTCACTCATTTAAGATTCCTTTTGTGAGAATTCTCTGTTTAGCTCTGTATCCCATTTTTAATTGAGTTACTTGGCTTTTTGGAGTCTAACTTCTTGAGTTCTTTATATTTGTTAGCCCTCTGTCAGATGTTGGGTTTGTGAAGATCTTTTCCAATCTGCCGTTTTGTCCTATTGATGGCGTCCTTTGCCTTACAGAAGCTTTTCAGTTTCTTGAAGTACCATTTGTCAGTTGTTGATCTTAGAGCCTGAGGCACTAGCTCAGAAAGTTGTCTCCTGTACTGATGTGTTATTCCTCACTTTCTCTTCTGTTAGATTTACTGCATCTGGTTTTATGTTGAGGACTTTAGTCCACTTGGACCTGAGTTTTGTGAAGGTGATAAATATGGATCTTCCTCACTATGGAGAAACTTAGAATACAGCATAGCACAACTCCAACAGCAGTAAGTAGTGTGGCTAGACAAAAGAACAGGTAGCATTAGGCAAACTGGTAAAAGGAAGAATTCTCTGAAATGAGACAATGTAAATAAAGCTTGAAAGATAAGAAAGCATCATGGTGGGATGTAGTGTGTAGTTAAAAAAAAAAATCAAACCACACTAATTGGGCACTGCACCGGCAAGAGCAGTCTTACCTGCTCATCATGGTTCTTGTTGCCAGCTACCAAGACTCTCTTAATCTTCTCAAGCCATCCACTCTCTGTATGTAGCCTTTAGAAAGCGGGCCACCTCTGGCTCAGACCTCCTTAGCACCATAAGATGATAACAGCAGAGACTTGTAATATGCCAGCCAGATTTATAACAGTGAATCTCCAACCCCAAAATGCCCGTTCAAAGAACACAAAACTCAACTGATATAAATTCAAGCTGCATACCTAGATCAGACATTACTACATTGCTCTATATCCCGTCTACAAAATCCTACTTGCAGCTTCTCCAGACCACATGGGTCATCTCCATCTTCTTCTCCTTCAGGGTCTATCTTGTCTCTCTCATCCTCCATCTCATCCGACCTCTTCTTTCTCTTTCCCCTCTCTAATACTTTCAGCTCTGTCCCCTCTTTCCACTGCCCGATCACAGGCTCTAGCCTTATCTGATCAATTAAACTTTCATCTGAGCACAGGCACCCCTTTTGGGGGAAGAAGAAAAAACAGACAGCAATTTCCAACAGTGAGAACATCTGAGAGCACGCATCCCAGGTAGCAGAAGTGAGAAAGAAGGGGCAGAGAAACAAAGAAAGCAGTCTTAGACACGTGGACATTCGTGTAGACATATGGAGGTGGAGTTATGACCTCATAGTGCCATGCTACGGCATGACCACACATGTATGTACAATTCTCCAGTGCAGTCTGTATGTTCCTGAGGTCATAGCTCATGCACTCATTCCATTTTCATGAGGACCTGATATAGTCACTCTAGTCACTCTTGTAACTACAGACACTTGTGGTAGACCATTGAATCTTTTCATATAAATTAATTATGACACTCAAAACCAGGAAATGGCTTTCTCTTTTTATAATTTATTTTCCTGAGAAAATTCTTTAGAATTGGTATTACATTATTACATTTTTCTATAGTAAGATCTTTCACTCTTGGCAGCTACCTGTGTATTCCAAAACTGCAAAACATGAAACTATAATTGAACTAAAAAAAATGCACTTGAAAAGAATCCCATTCATGAGAATCCATTATTTATACTACTGTCCTCTTAATCTTTATTAAGTTTTCGGAAGCAGTGTTGTGCAAAAGGAGTGATTGATTAGGCTTTCACCATGCTCCTCCATCTGTGCTCATGTGTGAATTGATTTTCTAGTTTTCTGCAGTCAGAAGTTGTGCACAGTCTGAAAATGGCATGAAGTCTGAAAACACAGATGCTGGGGACTAGCCATGGAGAGGATCAGTTAAAAGGTAGAATGTGCTGCCCAAATGTGCCAGAGGCATGTATTGCAATTGTCAAGCTCTTGAAACCATATAGATTAGGAAGAAAGTTCTTTGATACATCTACTGATCGATCACACAAGCACATAAACACACACGCACAGAGACAGAGACACACAGAGAAAGACAGTCAGAGAGACATAGACAGAGAGATTTATATAATTCCCAGATACAATAAAAGGTTTTTAACACTGAGCATTCCTATATTTAAACTCTTAAGGCCCTTGAAAAATAAACACCATAAAAATTGAAGTGTAGCTTAAATAGGGAGGCCAACAGAAGTGCTAATGTTTCTTGTGGGATTTTAGCTCTGATTTATTATTATCAGATACAATGGCACCTGCATTTAAGTCACTTTCTTTTTTCTTTTATCTAAATAAATGATTTCTAAGACACTAAACTGTTCACTGGTTAGGATAAAGATAGCCAGTAATCATATATATCGTATTATTCTACCACTCAACTTGTGTGTAATGAAACATTTTTGGCTACTTTATTGGGTTCTTTTATCTACCACCCTTCTCCATCCCAATCCCACTAGATAGATGAGAAAAAGGGTTAGAGGGGAAAGGGGACATAGATCTCTTCCTGCTGATTAGGGCCATTGCGTTTCATGAGGCAAATCCAAACTTCATCTACCGAAAAACTAACCAGCAGTCCAACAAACCAGCAAACAACAGAAATCCAGCAAACAGCAAAAGCCAATGCAACAGCAGGAACCTGGAGCAGCAGGGACCAGTAGCAGAGGGGGCAGAAACAGGGCAACAGCAGCCTCCACACCATCTTAGGGCCCTGGCGTTTATATACTCTCTCAAGAGTTCCTAAAATTCCAAAAGTAAGAGATCTTCAGTTGGCAAATCACGGGGTAAATCCTAGTCACCTGCTGTGGACAGTGTGAAGCAGCCCCATATTCCACACCTGGGATTAAAACAAAAACATATTCACAGAACATAGCTGTGTTTTTAAAGAAACCAAAGTTCTTACTACATTTGTGCGTGTATACTTAGCAATGCATTAAATATGCAGAACCTAGCTTGTGAGTAAGGAGACCTAATTAACCTGGAAATACAATGTGTTTATCAAAGAACCACTGTGATCCTGAAGTGCACCGGCTGTGTGTGCACTCAACAGGATCCACTGTGATCCCAGATTGTACCTCCTGTGTGCACTCACCAAGGTAAGTAAGTTCCTCATGCCATGCTTTGAGGGTAACATGAGCGTTTAAGAAAAACACATTCATGTGGAGATTTGAAGAAAGGCAGCATTGATACTATTTAAAACACATTAGACAGTACATGAGAAATATAGTATAGATCTAAAATTCATTCTGTAAATTACTTATTATCTACTAAATACTAGATATTTTATAGATATTTTAGGTATGCTACTTAATGATTTTTTTAAATTAACAATGCAGCACTCACTTATGAAGATATTAGAGATGCCCTCCATTGGAAATGTAAGCGAATTTAAATTATAAAGTGTAACATATACAAGAACCATTGTTTATTATGTGTTGTTTTAAAAGGAAACAAGGTCACAAGACCTATGCCAGAATTGATAGAAAAGAGGGAAAAGTATAAATCTGCATTTCACTGTTGTTATCAAATATGTGACCAACTCTACAGTTGCAATCAATTATTACTCATTCAATATGTATTTATTGGAAACAGGTTAGAATTTGTATTGGGCAGCTTTGAGTTCTACAATGAAATTCCCAAGACAGGAAACTAATAAGAGAAGAGATTTATTCAGCTCACTATTTTGTAGCAGTTGTCCACTCCTAGACATATGAGGAAGTAGAGAACACAGGCGAGAACAGGAAGTGGAGAATACGGGCTGGAACAGGAAGTAGAGAATGCAGGCAGGAACAGGAAGTGGAGAATGCAGGCTGGAACAGGAAGTGGAGAATACAGGCTGGAACAGGAAGTGGAGAGTACGGGCTGGAACAGGAAGTAGAGAATGCAGGCTGGAACAGGATGTTGGGAATACAGGCCGAAACAGGAAGTTGAGAATGCAGACTGGAACAGGAAGTGGAGAATAGAGGCTGGAACAGGAAGTGGAGAATGCAGACTGGAACGGGAAGTGGAGAATGCAGACTGGAACTGTCCATAAGTAGAGCCTTAAAAGGTCTGCTGCTGGGACTTAACTGTCAGCCAGGTCCTGACTCTGAAGAAGGTTCTACAGCCTTTAACTTAATGCCAAGCAAGAGAACAACTGTTAAAAGCATGAGTCTCCGGGAGATTTCCAGATTTAAACCATAGCATTGATTATTATTATATAAGTTTACAGAAATATTTCATGAGAAGTTTTATTCAAATTTCCTACAACAAATTCACCTTCTTTAAAACAAAGCTATCAAGGCAATGCATGTTATCTCTTTGAGATCATTTCTGTCCACATCAAAAAGTGTCCATGTCAGTGAAAGTGGAAGGGGGACAGGTGCAGTAGGGACGAAGGGACCAGGGAATGGGATTCCACCAAAATTAACCACTTTAGATGTTAATTAAGAAAAAAAATTTAAATAAAAATGAAGTGTCTATATTAAAGAAGGCAGGGGTATGCAAAACAAAAGAAGAAAAGAAAAGAAATGTCATGGTATGGACAGAAGGCAACTTTAATGTGGCAAATTATGAAGCCATTCTTTACTTGCCCAGTTAAGTTTGATATTTTAAAGTTCAACACATAATACAATGCTAACTGGTTTATATAAGTGAAATTCTGAATTAATGAAATGAATTGGCAGAAAAATAATACTACTGAGCATTTCATATTACTACTAAATCCCTATCATTCCCAAACCTGATATAGAATTTGATGCTAAAACAAGTCATGAATAATTTTTAGTTAAATAATTCATGGCATTACATAACCCAAAGAAACTTTTCCAAAATCGAAATGCTACTTGACTACTGTGAGGAGTTTGTCTCTTCACAAAGAATTCTGGAGTATTCCCAGACACTGGCTACTGCAAGGCTTGACAGGCAGATTTCACCACGGTCCCAGGGGTGCTTGGCTTCCCTGTACCTCGCTCAGCCCATGCACTGCAGTTTAGTCTGCAGAACTTGTCAGAAACACTTGCCTCTTTATCTGGGCTCCTCCAGTCAGATGCCCCGTCTCTGAAGCCATTATCCAACTTCTCTACCTTTGCATGGGGAAAGCAACAGGAAATCAGGATCTGTGTTCTTACTTTTTAATTATTTGTAATTGATCAAAAGTATCCATACACCATAGTTACAGAAATCCATCAATTATTGGCATGGTGAGAAATTGTATTCTTCCCGGTTTGCGCTCTCACGGTAAGTGAATAATGCATGGAATATTACTTTGGATCTGGCTCACTCTCAGAATAGCAAAAACATCACTCCGTTACTGGAATACTTAACAGCCACGGACCTCAGCCATGACCACGCAACCAAATTTACTGAACATTATCTATGGGAAGAGACTGTAGCGTCCCAGGGACCAGCATCTGGGGCTCTTGAAAGATGTCTCCCAGCCTCTTAGCTGCACCAATTTTCCATCTTCAATGTCCGTTTTCCCCATCTTTACTTATTGCTGTTTTGCCCACTTTTCAAACATCACCTGTTCTTTACCACAGAGGGCTTGATTTTGATTGAATCACCCAGCTTTGGCCATGGTGATGGCTACAGGAAGGAAGGGGCAAGGAAGGAAGGAAGGAAGGAAGGAAGGAAGGAAGGAAGGAAGGAAGGAAGGAAGGAAGGAAGAAGGAAGGAGGGAAGGAGAAGGAAGGAGGGAAGGAGGAAGGGAGGGAGGAAGGAGGGAAGGAGAAGGAAGAAGGAAGGAGGGACAGAGGGAGGAAGTAAGTAAGGGAGAAGGAAGGAAGGGAGAAGGAAGGATGGATGGAGGGAGGGAGGAAGGAAGGAAGGGAGAAGGAAGGAAGGAAGAAGAAAGAGGGGAAGAAGAAGGAAGGAGGGAGGGAGGAAGGAAAGAGGAAGGAAAGGCTCCCTTCATAATTTGCTTGATCTTGACTTTAGGTTGGGTAGCTTAAAACTGCTGAAAATATTTCTATACAGATTTCTCATCTGCACTTGGTCATATTTCTTTGGAATTAATATGTGCTTGTAGTTATTAAAACGTGTGCTTATTACAAGTTTAGTTTGTCAAGAAGCTGGCAAATTGCCTCACAGAGAGGCTATGTTATTCTTTATTGCTATCAGAAAGCCAGCTCTTTACCTCCTTGCCAGTAGTTAGTGTGGTCTCTTTTGGAGTCATTATTATCTTAGATGTTTTAACATATTCATGTTTTTCTAATCATGGTTTTGATTTCTGTTTCCCCAATGACAAACCAATGGCCTTTGAAGGCATTTTCCTGACATTTGGCCAATGTGTGTTGTCTGATAAAATGTCTGCTCTTGCCTTTGGCTGAGGGTCTAAGTGGAATGTTTGTTTCTTTAGGTCCTTTCCTCCTACCTCCTCCTCCCTTTCCTTTTCCTCTCCCCCCTTCCTTCTCCTCTTCCTCCACTTCTCTTCTTCCCCTTTCTCCTCTTTCTATGCCTCCCTCTCCCCCTCCTTTATCCCTATCTTCCTTGCCCTCCTCCTCTCCCTTTCCTCTTTCTCTTTTGGCCCATTGGCAATACGTAATTTGTAGATACTCCGTGTCTTCTACTGGATTATATTTTAGTGCCAAATCCAGAAACTATTTTAAGCGGCCATACATTTTCATTGTTTAATATTCTGAATTTGAGTCTGGGATCTTGCATAATTTTGGAGACGCAGGCTGGCTGGCAGGTGATGTGGAGGTGTTTGTGCTGTACGTTCAATGAGTCAGTGGGTAAATAATGCTCCCATGCCATATTTTGAAATGTCATTTCTTCTCCAATGAATTGTTCTGACACTATAGTCAAGCCTTGCTGTGGAGATGACATTAATAAGAGCAGAAGAGAGGAGGGGTCACCAGTGGACTGAAGCCCAGACAGTTCCTGAAAGGTTTCCATCCCAAGTCCAGTTCACATTCATCTTTTACACTCTAAAACAAGGTGTGGAATGAAGCAGTATTTTACAGAGGCTTCCCCAGCCCTTAGCAGGTTGGTAGGGGCAAGCACCCATTGTTTCAGCCCTTTCTGCGGTCACCGTGTTCCAGGTAGCAAGTGGAGCTGTGCTTAGCAAATGGGCAGTGCAGGCAGGGCTTTGAGTGAATCACTAAATAAATGAGTAAGTCAATATCTAGAGACTTTCTACCTTCTATTTTAGTGTCTTCTGAGTATTTCCAAAGAAAACACACTACTCCCCTCACATTCTACTAATCAGGGCACTCTGATACAAGATGGTATCAGAGTTTCCTCCAAACCAAGAAACTACACCAGATGTGAGCCTAGTGCTGACCAATTTAATTCTATTGTGGTAAGTCTGCATGTGATAAGTGAAGTAAGATCCACAGGGTCGGTATTCAGTCCCACAGGACTGATGCTCCAGTCAGACACCAGTCTCAGGTCCAGGTTGAGGCCTCAACATGGGATCCCATGTTTCCATATTTGTCTAGAGTTAATTCTCTAAACTGGCTTACAAAACTCAGGGAAACGCTTTATCAATAGTTAGCAATTTATTATTAAAGATTACACCAAGGTACAAAGGAACAGCCTGATTGAAGACACATAAAAGATGGGGAGGGACAGAGCTTTCTACTTTCTTTGAATAGGACCCTTCAGGCCACTCCAGATGTTTATCAAGCTGAGACTTTCTAAATTGTCTTCTTGGGGTTTCCGGGAAGTATCAGTGTCTGGTCACTGTTGATGACATGTTTGTCATGGTGATGACATGTTTGTCATGGTGCTCAGTTTTACTTTCTGCCCCTTACCCAACACAGAGGTCACAGAGGTCCCAAGTCCCAGTGCTCTGTTCATATGGTTCTCAACCTGAAGCCACCCAGGTGCACTTGCTAACACACACACACACACACACACACACACACACACACACACTCACACACACACTCAGTATGCCAAAACCCATGGAAAAAATCAAATAAATATGAATTATATGATAATAATAAACAAATTTGTACAGAACAATTTCTCTGTGCTTTACAACATTAGGTTATTCTATTTAATTTGTCTCTATTAAATTTTAGACAGTCTTGTGATTATATATAGAGGCTTGCTGTACATTTTTGTTTATTGTTTTGCTTTTGAAAAATTATCTGTATGCATATGAGGGAAAAGACACGTGCATGTGAGTGTGGATGCTTGAAGGAGCTTTTTCCTTGTAACATCACCTTGTTCTGTAGCCAAGGCTGGCCTACAACATGATACATAGAGCAGGCTGACCTTAAATTCATAAAGATCTACCTACCTCTATTTACAGCACACTGAGATTAAAGGTGTGGGCCACTATACCTGGCTTTTGTGGGATTATCAGTGTCTAAGTACTGCAAAAATTTTGTTATCAGTGATCACAGATGATAGTATGTAAATTTCAGTGCCTAATTAGAGGACATGGAGTCACAAGTGACCTCAACATTTTTATGACCATACTGATTAAAATGATAATAATTCACTATATTTCCTGGAGAGTATTGTGTGTTCCTTTGCATTTTTCCTGTTTGTAATCATGCCATCTGATATGTATTTCTTCCTTTCAGTCTTCATTTTTCTATTTTATCATGCTAGCTAAAATTTCCTGTGATGTGCTAACCAGAAATTTTTCTGAGAAACAGCCCTAATTCTAATGCTAATTCACTGCAGGGAGCTTTGTTTAGGGCTTTTTCCCTCTTCTAAATTTTCATGATTATTTGAAAAAATGTGTCTTCCAAAGTTTTCGTCAGGAATGGATATTGAATTTTTCTATCAGTCCATGGAAAACTGGCAAAAATCATAATGATTCTTTTACCCAATACTGCTAATTAACAGCTAGGATTGATTATGGTTTTTATTTTTTATATTGAACAATTATTGAGTTTTTGGAGTAATCCTTGCCTTCGTCATGAAGACCAATTCTTTTTGTGCATTGCTGGATATTATGTGAAAATATTTCATGTGAAAATTACACATCTACTTGTCTGCTGAATACATTCCTATAGTTTTCCCTCCTTTCGTCTTTTCTTTAAAAATTACCTAAATGAGCAATTGCCCCTTCCTTTCTAGTTTTCTGCATTATATTCATCAAATTCATTTTAAATTTTCTTTAAACGTAGGTAGAGCTCCCCAGTGAAAGCATCCCTCTATAGAAACTCTCCTTTGGGAATATTTTGCACATTGGGCTATAGTTCCTTATTGGCCACATGGTTCTATTGCCTTAGCTGTAGCAAAAAAAAATTTCAATCTGTTATAAATTATCTTTGATTTAATATCATGTAGTAAGTCAGAGATTATTTAAGTTTGTTACTTAGTTCTCAAACATTGGGAGATTTTCTGTTACTGGTCTCAACTGACTTGTAATTTGATCCCAGAGGGGTTAGAGAACACGTGTAGTATGACCTTTACTATATTAAGTTTGTTAAAGTTTATTCTATTAGCCAGATACTCTGGATGGCCAACATCTTCTGTTCTAAGTCTGAAATGTGAGACAAAAAGAAAGCCACCGAAAGCACTCATACATGGCATTTAGTCAAGCCTGAGCTCCCGGCTCTATTTGTAATATGTTAATCCAATTTCCCATTGAGATAAGAGAAGATATCAGTATTTGCATCCTTACTGTGGATTTTTGCTATGTTCTCTATATTATTCTGATTTGATGATCACTGAATTTGATTTGTGAAATAATAAAATTAGTACCTGTAATGTTTGTGTCTTGTGAAAAATATTCTTTTAGGAATACTAACGGAATAAGCTATCTCATTCTTGCCACTGCCCAACTTCTTTACCTCCTCTGATTTGACATGAAGAACTGACTAGTTGGTGGTGGTAGTCATAATGGTGGTAGTGGGTGTAAGGCAGATACAATACAGGTGTTTGTGTGTACTCATAGGGGTTTACAAATGTCATACAAACTAATAAAAAGACTAATTAAAAAGATTTCCATGCATCATATTATAAGAAAATGTAGATGAAAAATATAAAATGGACTAAGAACTTCTAAAAGTTAAATAACTGGACAAATATAAGAGGAAAACATAAAATTTTATAAACTTTATAGAAGCAAAATATGCCTTTGCTTCTATAAAGAGATTATACATCACTGAAAAGAATGTTTACCTATATTAAACATAAAATAAACTATTCAAAGAGGAGAAATAATGCTTAGGTCAACATTAAGTGACCAGACTTTGTGAAATATAATTTTTAAAATATATATAATATATAACATATGTATATGCTAAGTATATATGATTTTAACATGCATTTATTTATTATTTTTAAAGACACACAAGGTTTTTCTAGCACGGAGTCAGCACTGGGATTTTATGTCATCAATAATTAATACAGTGCAGTGATGTTTATCTGTAATCCTAACACAGAGGCAGAAGACATAGGAGGGTGGAATTTACAGTCATCCTCAGCTACATAGTAACTTTCAGACTAATCAGGACTAGGAGACCCATCTCAAATAATAATATTAGTAAATATTAGAACTCTCTACAGAGATGACTTTAGAGAACTGATAGAGCATATAATTACTATCTACA